>NC_041684.1:0-42588 GCF_900005765.1 Plasmodium relictum | reverse complement strand
TGAGGAATATAATCAAATAAATAAACTTTTTCTTTAAATGCCAATTAATATATGTTTAAGACAAAAAAAAAAAAAAAAAAAAGGCAGATGCATTATAAAAAATGAAATTAAATGATTAAACAAATGTGCTCATAGATTAAATTACATAAAATAAGTATGATAATATGCAATTTCTTTTTCTTAAATTTTAAAAATAATTTTTTTTTATAAATACGTATAAAAAATTTTAAATAAGATTATTTTTTTTTTACAATTTATTAACAATGACTGATTAGAAAAGAATATAAGAAAAATAAAAATTAAGTATTATTTAAAATAAGCATAAATAATATATTTTTCCCTCTTATTTTTTTTTAAATCTATTTTAAACTAATAAAATGACTTCTAAAAATTAAAAAAAGAAGTTTAAATTTTTTTTAAAATATAAAAAAATATTTTTACGGTTTTTTTTTTTTTTTACTCATATTTTTTCTTTTTTTTTTTTTTTTTAAAAAGAAAAATATTGATACTTCAAGTATATTTATGAATTTTAAATTTATAATTAATTTATATGAAAAAAGAAATTATATATATAGAACACTCAATTTAATAACAATGTATACTGTGAAGTTTCTATAAGATTAAAAGCAAATTAAAAACATGATTTTTTTTTAGCATAAACATTTTAAAATAAATTAAAAGTTTAATATAAAAAATGATTTAACTGTATAAAAATATAATAAGTTAATTTCTTTTTAAATTATTATTTGTGATTCATCTTTTTAAAAATAAAAAAAGGTTTTCATTTAAAAATTTATATAAGTATTAATATTATTTTTTTAATTATTTTGTTGAAATAAAATTTTAAATTTACGGTGACCTTTTATTTTATTTTTATTATTCATAAATTAAAATGTTTTTGTCATAGTGGAAATTACTTAAGAAAAACATTTTGTTAAAAATGAAAAAAAGATATATATAAAATTAAATAAAATATAAGTTTTTAAAGAGAGGCATCTTAAAAACTTATTTTAAATAAGATATATATATGACCATAAATTAAAATAAGTTAATATAAGAACATTAAATATAATAATTATTAAAAAGTCTTTTTAATATTTATTTTTTTTAAAATAATATTGTGAAAAGAACACATGAAACTAGGAATATTTAAAAAGAAGAAAATAGATGAAAAAAATATTATGAAAATTTTTTTATTAATGGTAAAATTACTTTGTTAAATAAATATTCTTAATTTAAGAATAGATAAAAAAAAAAAAAAAATCATACTTAATTACTTTCAAAACAAATGATTTCTTTTTATTTCACATAATTATTTAAATTAATTTGAAGAATTATAAAAATGAATGTTCATTTAAATTAGTATAAGTGTAAAAAAAAAAAAAAAAAGTGGAAAGAGAAATAAATAGAAAACGATGGCTTTCTTTAAAAAATCCTTACGAAAAGAAAATTACAAAAAAAGGCAATAAAAAAAAAAAGAAATCAAAGAAAAAATGAAAAAAAGTATATAATTTAAAAAAAATAATGGATACTTTAGACTTATGAAACATATTAAAAAATTATTTTTTTCAGGTATTTGAATTTTGTTATAATAAAAAAACAAAAGAGCATAAAACGAACCAAAAAAAAAATAAAATAAAATAAAATAAAAAGATATGTGCATATACATATATGTAAAAGTTCTAATTTTAAATAGATTGTGCTAATTTTTGAGAAACAGTTTTAAGATCTAGAGTGTCTTTTTTTTCTGGGTTTGCTATATGCATTAATATTTCAAAATCATTATCAGTTAATCTTGTATCTAATGCTTTCATAACCTTATAAAAAAACAACAAATAAAATATGATAAAATATAGATATAATAATTAAATTGCAGTATAATAAATTATGAATATACATAAAAGCAAATATATATTTATTTATTTTTGAAATCAAAAAATTACCCCAATGAAATTATCAACTCTAATTTGAAAATTTGGATCTTTTTCGTTAGCATTTATAATATGCTTAAATGGTTCTTCATAGCTGAAATGTTTCCTTGCGAAATTTAACCAATAATCCATGCTAATAGTCTATTTATAAAAAAAAAAAAAAAAAAATACATTAAAACATAACATTTATGAAAAATAAATTAAAAGTCAGAATAAAAATTCAAAAAAAAAGAAAAAGTTAATTTTTTTTCTTTTTACGTCAGGTAATTCGGCTTTTTCTTCATTTGTTAAGATAATCCCAAAAGAATTCATTAATTCATAAAATTGATATAATTCAAGATTGTCATTACAAGAACTGAAAAGAATAAAACCTTCTCTAAATTTTTCATCCATATCAGCTACCATCTTGAGATTTTAATGCGTAAAAAATTTTTTTGAAATATTTAGAAATTTTACTATTTTTTTTTTTCTGATTTTCCGTTAATTTAATTTCAATATGGAGAAAAATAGAATAGATAAATATATATATTATATGTGTATTTATTCAAAAAATTTTAATAGAGTACTTATAAAATTTGAGACAATTTTTTAAAAAATATATGAGAAAAACTATATTATTACTTTAATTATATAAAATAAAATTTAATTTTTATTTCCTAAGAATATAAAATTAATTTCTTATATGGTTTAAATAATTTAATTAAAATTAATTTGTTTTATAAAATATACATATAAATGAAAAAAATTTTAATTATCTTTAGAAAAAGAAAAAAATTAAATATATAGAAAGAAAAAATGCATGTGTGTAATAGCTTCTACGAATTTTTTTTTTTTTTTTATTTGAAAAAGTTAAAAAAAACAAAAAAACAAATAAATGTGTATATAACTGAAAAGAACCTACCTTATTTTAATATAATCAAATTTATAATAAATAATTTGATAAAAGTTATAAAATATATTAAGTTTATAAACAAATAATCTCTATTTTAGAAATTTTGTTTTTTATATATTTAAAAAAATATATATCTTTCTATAATTTCTAATATATCAAACATTTTTATTTTGAATATAAAAAAAAAAATTGTGAAATGTTTATATTAGATTTATCTTAAAATTACATTATTTTAAGAAATAAGAAAAAAAAAAAGATGTTCTAAGGAGAATTTTAAATTAAAATTTAAATATTTACTGAGGTTTATCTAATAATTTTTTTTCTTCATAATGAATTTAAAAAAAAAAAAAAAAGTGTAAAACTCCTTTTTATTCTTAAAATTAATAAATTAGATATAGCAATATATTTTTTTTTTCTGCAATCACAATAGGGTTTAGAAGATATTATATCATATATTTTCTCTATTTATCTAAATAAAAGAAAAAAGAAAACAAAAATTCAGAAATATTTAATTTCCTTTAAAATTAAATGCTTTTATTTCATAATAATAAAAAAGTTGAATATATATATTTTTTTTTCTTTTTGTATCATAACAATGCACCAACTTTTTAAGAAAAATTATTTACAAAATACTAGAGAAATGTTATATTTATAAATGTACAAATTAAATTTTAACTTTTTATATATTAAATTAATTATTTAGTTTTCCAATAGCTTATTCTCTTTTTCTTTTTGTTGGTTTTATAAAATATTTTTTTATTATATTTCATTTTTTCAAGAATAAGATAATTTAAAGATAAATCTTTAGTAACAAATATTATACTTTCTTTTTTATTAATTTTATTCTGTAAAATTTGAAAATGGATTTAGAAAAGAAAAATAAATTTTTTTTATTTGATGTTGATGGAACATTAACATATTCAAGAAAAGTATCAATATAGAGAAGAAATAATTTAAAAATTTAATTTTTTCTTTTATTTAATTTTATTTTTTTACATTTACACAAATTTATAATTTTGTAAATTAGGTAATCCATCAGAAGATGGTTGACATTTTATTAGAACTTAAATCAAAGGAAAAGTGTTCAATAGGTGTAGTAGGAGGTTCTGATTATAAAAAGATTTTAGAGCAAATAAAATGTTATTAAAAAAAAAAAATTTTTTATGTATTTTTATGTATTGTAATATTTTTTAATTACAAATATATTTTTATATTAACTTAAACATACATTTTTTTATGCTAATTATTTTTAAAGATCCAGAAATTTTTGATTACATATTTTCTGAAAATGGAATAGTATCATATAAAAACAATGAAAAATGTTTCTCAGAAGTATTGAAATATTTTTATTTAATTCTTTTTCTAATACGTATAAATTAAAAAATTTTCTTTTTAATAGAGTATAGTTAATTTTTTAGGAGAAGACAAATTAAAAAAGTTGATAAACTATTGTCTAATATACATAGCTAATTTAGATATACCAAAGAAAAGGTTAGAAAGGAGGAAATGAAAAAAAAAAAAAAGGAAAAATAGATATTAATAATGTGTCTACTGAAATGTTTATATAAAAAATAATTAAAAAAAATAAATATATAAAAAGAATAAATTAAAAATATTGAAAAGTTATATATTTATAATTCAATATTAATTATTAAAGAGGAACATTCATAGAGTTAAGAAATGGTATAATAAATATTAGCCCAATAGGGAGAAATTGTTCTCAAGAAGAAAGGGAAGAGTTTTCTGCTTTTAATATAGAGAATGATATCATTAAAAATTTTCGTTTAAATCTAATGAAGGAGTAATAAGAATATTTATATGAAATCATTATATTATTAATTATAATTTAACTATTTTTATTTGAAAAAGCATCATCTAAATTATTATTATTTATAATATTTAATTTTACTCTTTTTTTTATTTTTTATTATCATTTTTATTTTATTTTATTTTTTTTTTGTTTTATTATACCAACAGATTTGAAGGTTTTAATTTGACTTTTTCTATTGGTGGCCAAATATCTATAGATTGTTTTCCTACAGTATTAAAAAAAATAAAATATATATATATATATATATATACTTATAATAGTAATTAAAAAATAGACTATAAAATAATAATAACAAAAATTGAATATAAAAAATTAACTTAAATTTTTTAGGGATGGGATAAAAGATTTTGTTTGAGGCATATTGATAAAAATTTCGGTGAAATTTATTTTTTTGGAGATAGAACAGAAAAAGTAATAATAATTTTTTTTTTTTTTTTTAAATATTAACATTATTCTTTTTTACTTAAAATGTTTTAATTATTTTTCATTTAATTAGGGTGGAAATGATTATGAGATATATAATGATAAAAGGGTTAAAGGATATTCAGTTAAAAATCCAGAAGACACTATGAGCATTTTAAAGAAAATATTAAATATGTAAAAAAAATTTATTCTCTTTTGAAATTTTCTTTTATATTCCTCATTATTATTTTTATGTAAGCTCATTAATAAAATTAGTTTTTTTCTCTCAAATGAGATTTATAAAATAAAATTATGAAAAAAAACAAAAACATTAAATTTTTTTTTTTTTATAATATAAAATTATATTAACATTATTTTTTTTATATATTTATTTTTTTTCATTTTTTTTAAAAAAATAATACCTGTTCCATTTTGAAAAGGGAAATAAGAAAATTTTACATATTTGATAAATATGATTATAAAATACTGTTTTTTTAAAGAGCTAGAATTATAATATTCACAAATATTTTAGGATGTTTAAATTTAATTTTTTTTAAATTGCTGATAAATTGAAAGATTATATATTGTTCATTTAAAATTAATATATACTATATTATTTTGGTTTTTTTTTAAAAATAAAAATATTTATTTTTTAGAATTTTTATCTTAATATTTTTCTTTTTTTTTTTTGATAGACAACATTATGAACAAACCGAAATAATTAAAATAAATTAAGAATATTTTTATTTAAGGTAAAATTTACCTTTTATAATATATGTAATCGATTGTATAACAAAAAAAAAAAATTTTTCGGTTATTTCTTGATGCATTTCTGTTGAAACATGCTTTAAAAAAACATATATATATAATTATTAAGATAATATTTTTATATAAACTCCATTTTAAATTAAAGTAAAATAAATTAATATATAATTAGAAAAACAAATGCAAAGGGATATAGAGGTTTCTTAATTTTTTACATAATAAATATAACAAGTATAAAAAAATAAATTTTTTTTTTTTTTTTATCTTTTTTCCTTCTTTTCCATGTTTTTTTTCTTTATTTTACCGTTTTTTATTATAGATTACACAACAGTGAAAAACAACAATAATTTATTAACTAAATAATATAAAAATTATAAAATTAAAGAAAATTTTATCTTTTAATTAAAAATATATCATTTTAACAAATACATATTTCGTGTGTGCATATATATATTATGTTATTGTTTTTAATTATTTATAAATAAAATATCTAATTTTTTGTAGAATAATCAAAAAAAACATTTTTATATAGTTTTTTTCTTTTTTTTTTGATTGCATATTTAACTTTTGTAATATCAGAGATGTATATTTTAGTAGGAAATAATATTTAAGTTACATTTTTCTAATAAATAGATATTAAAATATATATGTTTTGCTTAATTTTAAAGTAAAAAGCAAAATGGGAGCAGAGCAAACAAAAGAAATTAAAGGAGGTAAAATTAAAAATTTTAACTTTTTCAGGAAAGAGAAAATTAAATATTGAAGAAAATAAAAATATTTTTATAAAATATTTAACTATAGCATAAATAAATATTTATATTTAAATTATAGAATCTTGTTATTTAAAATTAAATGAATATTTATAAATTATGAAAAATATTACCAGCACTATTAAATAAGAATACATGAATTTTTTTTTTATTTTTAAGGATATAGGATTATAAGGATATCTGAAAATAGTCCTGCATCAGAATGTGATATGGAAATATTTTTTGATTATATTATTCAAATTGATGATTTAAAATTAATAGATTCTTCAAAAGAAATATATGAATGCTTTATGAAGAAGATAAAAGAAAGTGAAAATAAACTTCTTTTATTGCTAGTATATAATTGTCGTTATAAAAAAGTTAAAGAAGTAAAAGTTACACCTAGGAAATGGAAGGGAAATGGATTACTAGGAATAAATATAAACTTTGAATTTTTAAATGCAATGAATGAGGGAGCGAGGATTTTAGATATATTTGAAAATTCACCAGCATTTAAAAGTAATTTAAATGAATATAGTGATTTTATTATTGGATATGATAATAATATATTTAGAAATCAGGAAGAGTTAATGAATTATATTGATATAAATTATATGAATTATATTAAAGAAAATAAAGAAGAAAAATATAAAACATATTTTTATGTTTATAATTGTATAACAGAAGAAATCAGAAAAGTAGAAATTGAACTTAATAACTCATGGGGAGGTAAAGGATTACTAGGTTGCAACATAGCTAATGGAATTTTACATAAAATTCCTTTTTGTAAGAAAAATATTTTAAATAAGAAAACAGATGTAGAAAATGGGATGGAAGATGACGGATATCACATTGGCAATATAAATGAAGAAACATATAATAAATCTAATAATAAATATACAAATATTAATACTTCAAATTGTAATAATTTAAGAAGTGCTTTACATAATGATAAATTTAGTAATACGAATACATTAGACATTAATATAATAGAAAACAATAAATTTATTCATAAAGAAAATAGCTATATAAATAAATATAATAGTGATGATAAAAATAATGACGATGATAAAGGTACTGATGATGATAAAGATAATGATGATGATAAAGATAATGATGATGATAAAGATAACAGTAGCAATAATAAAATTATTAGTAACAATAAAAATAATAATATGAAAAGGGACAATTATAATGAAATAAATGGTAATAAATTTAGTTTAATTATGAAAGACAACAGAGAAAATAGAGAACATAAAAGTGAAGTTAAATTAGATAATTCAAGTGAAAATATAGAAAATAAAGATACAAATAGCTATTCAAATTATGTAAAAAAAATGAAAATTTACAGCAAGGAAATGGTTGAAATATATGAAAGTATGAACCGAAATAGTGAAATTTTAAATAATATTAGAATAAGTACAAAAAACAATTTTTCAGATTATAGAAGTAATTCTGTAGATAAATACGTTTGTTCAGATATGAAAAATTCTGAAGCACAAAATATACATTTTGAGTCATATGAAAAAGGTAAAATTATAGAATATAATAAATCTAATAGTTTAGATTGTTATTATGACTATAATAATAATTCTGATGAGAATGATATTATAAATATAAAGAAAGATGCAAATTATATTAATAAGGATAATACCACAATAGATAAAATATTAAAAAAAGATGATAACGATACAGAGAGTCATATTGATCTATTAATTAATGGTGACTAATTGTTATTATAAAATATTAAAAGATAATATATATAAATTTATAAAATTATGAAAATTAAAATATATGTATATATATATATATATATTTATTTTTTTATGTATTTTAGATTTGCCTAAAGCTGGTATAATTTATCCAACATCAGATTTAATATAAATTTTGATTCATTAAAACAGAAAGTAATGAAGTTTTTAATAATACAAAATACATAAAATAATTAAAACAGGAAAAATTACAAATAATATATGCTTATATTTATATGTTATAAAATTAATACTCTTTATGGAGCTAAAATAAAAAATTAATTTGCGTTGAAATTCCATATACTTATTTTTCAAAAAAAAAAATTTTGTTCAGCCTTTTGATATATATATTATTATTAAACTATTTAATTGTCTTTTTTTTTTTTTTTCTTTTTTTTTTATTGTAATATATGTTAAATTATTAATTAATTATTAATTAACCAAAAATTATAAAAATTGAAAAAAAAAATAGAAATATTGGGATATACAAATAATGGAATATATAAAAAAATAACATAAAGAATAATATATATAAATTTAAAGCTTAAAAAAAAATAAGAGTTTTCAATTTGAAAAAAAAAATAAAATAAAGTGAAACTTTATAGAAAATGTTTATTAACATCTTCTAAATCGTCTTTTAGGTAGTCATCATCCCATCTCTTGTTCTAACGTAAAAAAAAAAAAAAAAAGTAAGCATTCATATACAAAGGGAAAGAAAAAATATACATATAGAATAAATAAAAATAAAATATAACTTAATATAAATATATATAAATATATTTGATTTTACCTGATTAGAAAAAAAAAGTTTGTCGTATGCTGTTTTATTTTGATTATTATAATGTTGGTTAAATTTTTCGAGTACGCTTAAACTTGAAAAGCTTATATCAGGTCTTTCATATATTGGAAATTCGTAATTATTTTTATAATAAATAAAATAATGAATTATATCTTTTTTTATTTCGAAAATATTGTTATTTAAATAGTTACAGTCAAAAGAATAGCTAGTATCTTTAACTAAATAAGAAGTAATTCCATTTAGGACATCAGGACATGAAATAAAATTTGAAAATGTATTAGTTTCCAAATTTATAGATTTAATAAAAAGTTCTTTGTCAATTGTATATTTCAATTCATTCATACTTACTTCCTCTCTTGTTTTTGGTATTTTATAACTATTTTTTATGATTTCCTTCCATAAGTTTTTATTTACTTGACACTTTTTTAATAATTGAACTTTGTAATTTCTTAAAATATTTAAAATTTCAAAAGTTATGTGAGTTGCCAATGGAGGTAAGGAACATATTTTTTCATAGGTATCTTCAGCCCATTTTTTTACTTTTTTATCTCCATTTTTTCTTGATTTATCTAATTTTTTTAATATGTATATTAAATTATCATGCTTAAAATGTTCATGAATTATTTCTTCGTAATCTTTTAATGTATATATTTCAGGAGCTTTTAAAAAATGCTCTTCTAGTAAAATATGTGCATCTTGTTCAGAAACTTCTAATTGACTTTCAGATGTTATTTCCATTAATTCTAAACAGTCTTCTGATAGCCACCTTTTAGTTAAGCCACACCAAATTAAATCAGAGGATTTCATTTCGTGACCTGTTAAGGCTAAATAAATTCCTAAGGATCCTCTTAAATTTGCTAGAATATATGAAATTCCTCCATATGGTAAGAAAGAGTATTTTAAATTGTTGTATGAATAAAAAGAATGAACATATGATGAACTATTGTTAGCTAAAAATAATAAAAATCCTGCCGATCCTTTTGTTTTCCCATTGCAATAGGAAATTAAAGGTTTTTTATATGAAAATATTAAATAAGATAAATCATTTATATTTTCTAGGATTCTTCTAAACAGCTTTGAATATTTTGTATCTTTGGTTTTTTGATATAGTTCTAATATTTTTAATAAATCATATAAATTATAACCATAATTAAAAATATTATTGTAAAGTGATGTTAAAAATACAAATCTTTTTGTATAATTAACTTCGCTATCTCTTAGTTCTTTATACAATTTATTAACTAATTTTATGTTCATATATTTATTATTTATTATAATTGTGTTCATTCCCACGTTGTTTCGATTATGTACATAATCATCCATTCTAGCAATGTTTAAATAATTTGTTTTATTTAATTCTTCGTTATGAATTTCTAAAGGATCTAAATAAATGTCATCATCTTTAAATATACTTGTTCTTACATATTTTTTATTTGTGTAATTAAACCTTTTTAATAATATTGTATTATTTAATTTTTTATTTTTTGATAAATATTTCAAATTACAAAACATTTTGAACTTTTTTCCCAATAGTACTGATAAAAATATTTCCTTCTCATATTTTATTAAATCCTTATTAAATTAATTTCATAATTTTTTAATAATTTTTCTTTTTTTTTTTTTTTCGGTATATCGTATTTATTTTACCAAAATTTTTTTTTTTGTCATTTTACTAGAGATTTTTTTTTTTTTTCTCTCATTTTTAAACTTTTTAAATTGATATTTAACAGAAATATATTTCTAAAATTAAAACTATATTTTGTATCCTTTTTTTAAATACAAGAATTATTAGTATATACGTTTCTAAAAAAATATCTTTTTTTATATGAAAAAATTATATATTTGTATAAGATTTTTAGTTTTGTAAATGTGTTTTAATATTTTTTTTTTTTAAGACAATTCTTATTTTCATTTAAATTTTAGTATATCTTCTTTTCTTTTATAATAATTCTTTTTCTTTTTTTTTTTTTTTATGAACTAAAAATCAAGAGTAAAATAAAAAATAAGATCTATAATAGAAAATGTTATATATAGCTTTTAAATTTTTTTTTTCTTTTAGTTAAACTATTATGCTGTTATTTAGCATAATTTTTTTCTTATTATATTAATATATAAAATTTCTATTAGAACATGATTTTCTAAAAAAGAAAAAGTCGAATATTTTAATATACTCAAAAAAAAAAAAATAAAAGAAAGATTCTCATAAAACTTATGAATATAAAACTTCTATACTTAGAAAAGAATAAAACGTATAAAAAAAAAATATTTTTTTAAAAAAAATAATACTAAAATATAGGTAAAATATATTTTTCTAAGATATTTTTAATTTGTTGTTTAAGATATATGCAGATTGGTGCATTTTTTTTTTAAATTCAAGGTTTTAGATAAAAACTTTTTATTAATTTTTTTTTGAATTATTCGAGAAGTTAATGATTCCTTTTAATTTCATGATTTTCTTATTGTCTTATTTTTATTTTATAAATGCAATTCTAGAGTTTGATATTAAAAGTTATAACATTGGATTTTAATAACGAATATTTAGAATTAGACGTTTTTTCTTTTGTTTCAATATTTAGTAGCCTTTTTTAAATTAATGTAAATATTTTTATATCATGAACAAATAGGAATAATTATTATTTAAAAAGAAAAAAAAAATTATATATTTAAAAATTAGCTATTTATATATATTTAGCATATTAAAATAAAATTCAACTTTTCAATTTTTTTTTTATACAAAAACTTTAAAATGAAAAATTTTAATATATTTTTATTAGTATTATATTATTTAATTGTATGCAAATTTGTAGATAATATAAGATTAAATAGTTCAGATCCCAATACTATTGAGGCAGACAATGGAAATACAAAAAATAGAAATCATGAATCAGCAGAAAATCAAAGGACTAATACAGGTACAGACACAAATAAAGCACCAGGAAATGGAGACAAAATGAAAATAGAAAATATAACAGAATCTCCTAATGAAACCTCAAAAAATAATGTAAGTGAAAAAATTGAAAAGGAAAAACTTGAAGAATATGAAAATCGCAAGGAAAATTTAGATAATTTTGTTTCAACAACAATGACACCAACTACAGAACATAATGATAATGCTAGTTTAAGAAGTATATTTATAAATCAAGACGATTTTGAAAGTGCTAGAAATGTTTGTGAATTTATTGTGATTGGAAATGAACATTATAGGAAATTTTGTAGCATTGCAACCTTAATTCAGCAAATAGAAAAATTAAAAACAACTAATAATGCATTATATAAAGAAGTTACAAACATATCTTACGAAAAAGAAGATTTGTCCGAATCCCTAGTGAAAGAAAGTAGTAAAGGCAAAATTTATATGGAGAAAGACAATCGTAGTCCTAAATTATCAATTTTATTTATGTACGAAAAATTTTGTGTAGGAGGAATCCCACTAGCTTGTAATAACATATTGAAATATGATAATGTTTTTGATATTAATCGTGACATTGGAATAACTGATGATAATAAAAACGAACAAAAAGAAGAAAATAAACTAATAAATGATATTGAAAAAGACTTAGGTAATGCAGATGATCAAAAAACAGAAATAGAGGAAAGCATTTCTGATTTAACTGATAATGAAGGCATAAATAACTTAACAGAATATTAAATATATTTGTTTTAAAAAACTATAAAGTACAAAAAAAATTTTAAATAGAAATTATTGCATATTAATATTTTTATATAAATCAAGGCATATCTTATTTAAAACATAACATAATTTAATGTTTAAAATTTTTAAGTTTTTGTTTTTTTTAATTTTTACTTTATTAATTTTTAGAATTTTAATTTTAAATATAGAATAAATAAATATGTACAAATTAATTTTTAAAATTTAAAAAAAAAAAAAATAATAATAATAAATCTAAAAATACCAAATATATAAAAAATTAAATTGATAAATAAAATAATAATAAAAATAAAAATAGAATAAGCTATATACTATTTAAATTTTTAAGGTAAATTAAAAAAAAAAAATATTATAGCATAATGTATAATACATAATTAACAAATAAATTAGTGAAATAAATTACATTGTTTACAATTATGTGAGGAAATGAAATTATAAATAAAATTTAAAAAAAAAAAATATATCAATTTGAATGAATAAAATTAGAGACAAGTGAAAACGAAGAAAAGAAGAAAAAATTATAAATTTAAATGATCACCAAAGAAAATTAAGCTTCATATGTAACATTTTTTTATATTTTTTTCTACTGATAAGTTTGTAAAATATTTTTATTACATTGAAAAATTTTATGTGCAAATTAAAAAATTTTGCGTAAAAAGTTAGAAAAGAAAGAAAAAATAAAAGTATATTTATTTTTGAAACAAAAAAGTAAAGATTACATTCATATTTACAGAAAAATTCAATTAATATTTAGTACTTTAATATTTATATTTTTAATGGATATAATAATTTTCAACATATATATGTATATAAATACATTTAAGTGCATATATTTTGAAATGTTTTGTACACGGAAATTATTAATATAAGAATAAGTATAATTACATTAATAGGATGACCTTTTTTTTTTTTGGTTACCAATCAATTTTTAGAGATGATACTTGTTCTTGTAGATTGGCTACATCTTTTTTTATTTTTGCTCTTCTATAAAAAATAGGGCAATCTCTATTCATACATATAACATCAACATGCAAATTACCTTGGCAACGTTGGCATTCGGTCCATAATTGAAAGAATTCATTTTGTTTATTTTTAAAATCTTTAATTTTTTGCATATATATGGAAAATTCTTTATTAGTTTTACAATGATTACACAATGGTGGTTTTTTAATTGAACTATTGCATCCAATACATCTAATTGACTTTTTTAAAAATTTTGATAATGCTGTTTGGCTTGATGTTAAAATTGTTTTATGCCTAGTATGCTCTCCACAAAATAAGGAATCTGAGTTTTGCATTATAACTTCAAATATCCTAGATAAGGTATTTTTAATAGAATCAAGATAATGATTATAATCAATAGCTAAGTTGTTATCTAAAACATATAAAGGATCTTCAGCTCTTTCATATTGTGCTTGCCCTTTAGTTCCTTTCACAATTATATAACTAACTCTGTCACCAACATTTGGAGCAGTAGAACTATCTCTTTGTTTTAATTTTTTTGCTAATTCAACGTGAGGCAATCTTGTTTCATAATCTGTTTTTCCTAAGGATTTTGTTACAACTAATAAGCTCATATCAATATTATTTGTTAATAATTCTCTAATTTTACTTTTAGTATACTCAATAGCACTATTTAAGTTTTTTTCTATTAGTAATTTATTTAAAATTGTTTCCATCATTTGTTGAATTAATATACAAAAATCTCTTCTTACAGTTTCAATACCCTTGCAATCCATTTTGTCGTGGTTCAATGGGTTAGTATATAATAATCCTGCGTATCTTTTTTTATTTAGGAGTAAATATGGACAATAAACTTTTTCAAATTCTAATTTAATTGGAGCTAAAAATTCTTTACTAATTCTTTCAGCTGCATCTCTTCCTAGTCTCATTGCTTCTTCAATACTGTTTGTACCAAACTTTACCATTACTGAATCTGTATCTCCATATATAACAGTAGAATTATGTTCAAATCCATTATTTTTATTGTAATAACCTTCGACTTTTTCTTTAGTTTTATCTATCATGTGTCTTCCTAACGTTGTAATAGAAACGGCAACTTCAAGACAAGGCAATTGACCTCCTGAAGAGGCACCTGTATAACCATATACTGAGTTTGCTGAAATTTTTAGTGCTAACTGTCTCCCATTAAGAACCATTTTTGTAATTCTATTTTCTTCTTTTTTCATTAGTAATTTTACTTTTTTTCTTGCTTCTATTAATTCTTCTACAATTAATGGTAAGATACCTTTTTTGACGTTTTTTTTTACAAATTTTAAATTACTTTTTCCTTGTATTACAGTAACATCATCATTACTCAATTCAGATATTTCATTATTATTTTTGATTAAAGTGGAATAACACAGATTATGCGCAATCATAATTGATGGATACAAGGAGGCGAAATCTAATGTAGATATTGGTTCAATGTAATAACCTTTTATTGGTTCTAATACTGTAGCACCTTCATATTTTTCATTAGTATTGATTTTAACATATGTACTTGGAATAAGGTAATTTAATTCTTTACATTTTCTGTATAACTGGGATGTAACTTTAATTTGCTGCCCTCTTGTTAATAAGTAAACAAAAGGGGTACCTGTAACTCTTGCCATTTCTACATAATTATAAATAAATAATAATTTATCAATTAATCTTAAAGGTAATACACCATCTTTAATACAATAAGTTGCAATTCTTTTTCTTGATTCTGGGCTTTCATGTTGCAAATCATTCATTATACTGTAGTGCACATCTTCTTTTTGTTCTTTTAGAAATTCAAAAGATACATAATTCAATGTATATGATTTTAATTTATAATCTCTTTTTATTAAGTCATATACATCAAATTGTATTCTTCCATTTATATTAATTTCTTTTGTTTCATGTGTTCCAAATTGTTTCGAAGAAAAACTAGAATCTTTAACATTACTACTAACATTTTTTATCCTTCCAAGATGCTTTAATTTTTTTAAATTAAGTGCTGTTCCCCTATTTAAGATATATGGCAAATCAAAATTAATAATGTTGTATCCAGTAAGAAAATCGGGATCTAAGCGAACTAAAAATTCATTCCAAGCATTTAATAAAGATTTTTCGTCGTTAAACCATATAACGTTTGAACCGGGAATACTGGCGCACTCTAAAAGTGTAAAAATGAATTTGACTGATTTATCAATAGGATCTCCTTGAAAATATAAAATTGATGAAATTTGAATTATTGGATCATTTTTAGCATCAGGGAAACCCTTTCCATCAAGTTTTATACACTCAATATCAAAAGATAAGATTCTTAATTTAGGTATTTGCTGATATTCATTTTCTAAAAGCAAAGGTTCTACGTCTTTATAACTTATATCTATTTCAAAAGTGCAATTTGATATCTTTCTATTTTTATTTCTTATATAATAATTATTTTTTTTACATTTTATCCAAGACGACCCAGTTATTTTATTATCAATTATATATCTTAATATAAATGGCAAGTTAGCTTCATAAACTATTCCTCCAATTTCTTTATTATTTACATTTATAACCCCTTCTAAATATTTCTTTAGTGTTGGGACCATTTTTGGCAATAAAACTGTTATCTTTAAGAAATCTCTTTTTCCATTTCTCTTATAATACATTAGACTTTCAGTTTTAACAATTTCAATTTTTAGTATTTTTTGATCATAAATTTTATATTGATTATTTTGATTTAAATGATCGTTCAGCAAAATTTCTAGTTTAACTAAATCATCATTTTCAAAATGTTCAGGTTTTTCTACATAAAAATAAGGAAAAACATTATGAATATTAATTAGTACACTACAATCATAATTTGTTATACTGTAGATCCTAATAATAGGTACAGTTACGTAACTTTTATCTTTACTCATTAAAGTTTTATATGGCTCATATATCTTACTTAATATATTATTATTTGAATTATTTTCATTATACAACATATTCTTAAATATATTTTCTACTGTATAATCTAAGTCTATTTGAAATACAATTAAGTCTTCTTTATTATTAATTTTTAATATTCCATTTTCATCATAAACACTTGGTCTTTCATATGTTTTCAATAATTTATCAAATTCTTCAATTACATAATTTTCTGATATTTCATTATTTTGTACTTTCTTAACTTCATCATATAATAAACCATAAGGAATAACATTGGTAAATGGACATGGTGCCATTTCTTCCATTTTTTTTTTATATCATTAAGAAAAATAATGAACATATACATTCATACATATATATATATATATATATATATATATATATATATATATATATATATATATATATATGTAGTAGTTAGAAAAAAGAAATTTAGAATATTTATTTATAGCAATAAAAAATATATATTTATCTTGTAGATATGACAAATACTTTCATATATCTTTAAAAGTGTATAAAAGACTAATAATATGGCCCTTTTATTTTTAATAACACATATACTTAATCTTTTTTGAAAATTATTTAATTTTAAAAAATTATATTTCTAATATGATAAAACTTAATAAAATTTTTAATAAGATGTTTACTTTTTTTAAAATATAATATTAAATATTACGTATATTATATGATTTGTAGATAAAGCATATATATATATAAAATACATATACAGATATCTTAAAAACTTTTATACATAAATTTATGTATTTTATTTACATTATAAATATACTTTTTTTTAAATTTTACATTTTTAATTCAATTTAATATTATAAAATTTGTGTGAAAAAATAAAAATCAAACAAAATAAGAGTTCTTGAATTATCTTTTTTTTTTTTTTATTTTTTGTTTTTCATTTTTTATTCTTTATGCATTTTATTGTACTATATTTCTAATGAAATTATAAAGAAAAATTAAATTTTTAATTTTGGAAAACACCTTAGTTACATAGTATTATGAAATTAAGTAAAATGAAAAAATAAAGTATCATTCATATTAGGATGCTTTATTTATATAAAAAAAAAAAAAAAAAAAGTATTTAAAATATAACGCAGGAAAGTGGAAATTTTTTTTAGTATGAGAAGAATTTATTAGAACCCTATTTTTGTTAAATGTTTTAAGAATAAATATATAAAACACATACATATATAGATGTGAGTGAATTTTTTTCCTTTTAATTTATCTTTGTATTTTAAGAAAATTAAAGTAAAATCTCATTTTTTTATGAGAATATATTATATAAAAAGAGAAAAGAAAAATATTAAGAAATGTGCAAAGTTTTATGTCTTAATAATTATATTAGTAAGTATATGAATATATATGAGGAAGAAGTGAAATAAAATTAAGAAACTATTATAGCATTCTATGTAAAATAATTTTTTAAAAAAAAAAAAAAAATATGAACAAACATATAAATAATTATTTTAACAATTACAAAATTTTAAAGGTTTATTGATTTTTATATTTTTTTTTTAAAAGAAATTCTGAGAAATAAATTACTATTACTATATAATATATACAAAAAATTACTAATATAATTAAATATTGGTATTTTATAATATAAATAAATCCAAAAAACTTAATGTAATTTTTTAAGAATTTTTTTTTTGTATAATTCAGAAAATATAACTTTTTTTTTATTTCATTTGTTGACTTTTTTAATTTTTTCTTTTACAATTTTAAACATATATTAATGAAAACGCGATGGTTCTTTTTAAAATAAAAGGAAATATAATACATATCTTTGTTTTCTATTGTACAAAAGATCTGTCTTTTATATTACATATATTTTATAGAAAATATAAAGTAAAATGGAAAAACAATGAACAATAAAAAAAAAGAACATATAAATATATATATTGAATTGCCATGTTAATTTGATTAATATCATTTTTATTTGAATTATATGAATTTGAGAGAAATATTTGCATTACAAATGAAATTTATGAATTTTGTTTATAAGTAGACAAAAATAAACACCTATTTTATATATCAAAGACTTAGTTTTTATTGAAGTTAATTTTCGTTGTTATTACTATTTTTGAGTTAGAATATTTAAAATAAAAAAAAATATAAGCATATTTTTTTTCGTAATTTTTAATTTGTTTTAAATTTTTATAACTTTTTTGTTCATTATAAGCATAATTAAAAAAAAATGAAATATTACTTAAAAAAAATATTTTATTAAATTATAGTTTTATATCAAAGTTACTGAAAGGGTAACTGATTTTTCAAATTTAATATAGATATATATATATCTCTATTATATTTCTATTGAATTAAAATAAAATTACGAATTCAATGATATATATAAAAAAAAATAAAAAACTTAAAATTACAAGTGCATAATTATTTTACGTTTAGTAATGAGTTTAATTTTTGCTTCATTTTAATAAAAAAATACAAATAGTGGAAAAATTATACTTCAATTATATAAATTTATATTTCTTTTAATATAATGTTTATGATAGTACATTAAAATATGTGAAATTGTTTATAATTTTTAGTAAATGAAAAAAAAAAGATAAAAAAAAAGAATAATATAAAAATAAATCAAAGGGAATACTTTATATTTTATATTGATACATTTTAAAAGTGATAATGAAATAGATACAAGCATATATAGACAATTTTTTTTGTTGTATTAATACTTTATTTTTTTTACCTTATATATATTAAACTTAATTTAAAAAAATAAATATTTAATCTAATAGGAAGAAGCTTCTTATATATAGTAATATTTTACATTTTTTTATTTTGTAAACTTTTTTTCTAAACAAAAATTATCTATTTTTATTTATTTATTTTTTTTTTTAAAAAATTAAAAATTAAAAATGTTCAGTTTTAAGTGACAGAAACATAGATATTTTTTTTTTTTTATATACATATAGATGATTAAAAATAAATTATATATAAAAAAGTGCACATGCTTATTGAGTAATTTTTGATTTAGTGTTTTGCAAGTCTCCATAATAGTAGAGAAAAAAGGGAAAAATTTAGTTTAAATAATTTTTGCTTTATGTTTTGTTTTATGAAAATGTATAATTTTATTTTATTTTAATTGCAATTCATATATTTTAACTTTAAGTTTTTCTTCTAATTAGTGACTTTGTTTAATTTTCATGCATTATGCTATATTTTATTCAATAGTAAACTCTTTGGATTAATTTTATTCTTATTTATTGTATTATGTTTGTAATAAACAACATTAAAATATAAAAAGAAAGACATATAGTTACTTTTAGTATATAAACTTTAAAATATGTTATAAAATGTAGTAATACTTCTTTATATTTGTTATAGTAGAATAGAAAATGCTAAAATATAATATCGAAAGAGGTTTTTTCTTATGGATTTTTGTATATATATTATTAAAAACAATGAAATAAAAAAAAACATAAAATACCAGATATATATTAAATTTATTTGACAATTAATTGATCAGAATATATTTTTATGAAATTATATCATGTAATACGATTATTTCGACGTCTTAAGAAAATTTAATAGAATTGTCATGCATGAAAAGTTCATACATCATAAAAGAGAATTGTAATTTTTTACAATTTTAATATTTTATTTATTTATTTAATTTTTTTTTTTATTATTTATTTTATTCTTGCATAATTTATTAGTAATATGAAATTAAGAGAAAAGTAAACACATTGTTTTACTATTTCTTGTATTTTAATTTATAAATTAGTAACGAGTAAGAATTAAAGGGATTTCATATTTAACATGTAATACTGTTTTATATATTAATAACATTTCCATATAATTCTAAAATGCACTTAAAATTTTTTAATTGAAAACACATATAAGAAATATTTTTAAAATACTAATATAAAGAAAAAAAAAGTATATTACATTTATTTAATATATACTGAAATGAGATTCTTGAGGATAAATTTTTTTTTTTATTTCATATTAATTATTTTCTTGGAATTTCTTTTGTTCTTCGTTGATTGTTCATCAGGAAACATATTTTTATTAAAAAAACTAGATTCAAAGTTAAAAAAAATTAAATATAAGGAGAAAGCAATTATTTTGTCTATATGCTTAGCATTGGTAGTTTCATTGGGTTCTATAATAGGTGGAATAGGATGCAATACTTTCAAGTGGATAAAAAAAAAAAAAAATTCATTCAGTAAAATTCCTAAATATGTCAGCATAAAATTGGCAACAAATGAAAATATAAAAAAAAAGAACACATATGAGGAAAAAAAAAATGTTCTGATGAATTCTATTCCAAAGGGTGTACCTAGTGCATACAATAATAAAGCATATAATGGCGATAAGCCTTGTTATATATCTCAATGTGAGGTCATTAAGTACAAAAATGTAGACTTAAGTACTATCCAAATAAATTAATTGGGATTTCAATTAAATGAAAAATAAATGGTGGATTAATCAAAATATGTAAAAGAAAAAATTCAAGAAGTATTATATGCAGAATCTTAACTTGTGGACAATGAAATTAAAAAGATTATCAATATATAAACATGTGCATAATAAAAATAGGAAAAGTTCGAATGATAATGAACTAAAAGTTTAAAAGAGGAATTTATTACCTACATGAAGATTCAACTTCAGAATCTCATTATTATGGTATTAACTGATATATTTCATAAACTCCCTTACATTTCATGTGTTTTTTGAAATAAAAAAAATGAATGTATAATAAATAATAAAAAAGTTTCAAGTTAATAGTATTAAAACACACTAGGTGAAATTTATAAAAACTTCTTTTCATATATCTATATCATTTACAAAAGAAAAAAAAAAAAGAAAATATTAATATAAGCGAAAGTATATATGTATACTTGACTAATTCTTCTATATGAATTAATTATTCATTGCTTCAGTCATATATTTTTTTAAGATGATAATTTATTTACAAATTTTTTGTCTATTCTAGCATTTATTTCATTCATACCACAAATATAAAATATCACAATAATTTTAATGATTGATTTGAATAAAAGAATTTGAAAATTTTGCAAAGTGTTAATAAATAATTCATTATAATAAAAATTTTATTTTTGATATTCTTGAAGATTTTTATTTTATTATCAAATGTTATCATTATATGTAAAAAATTAAACTAAGTGATAATGTTTACTTAAATTTCTAGGAATCATAGTTCCATATGATGAAAAAAATCATAAATACATCTGGATGGAGTTTATTTTTGTGAGAAAAATATAAAAAGTTATAGTATAATTAAATATGCAATTTATTTTTTACAAGGTTTTTATATATTTATTCCTTTTTAAATATTTATAAATGTTTCAATAATTTTTTTCCTTATACAAAAATTTTTAAAATATAATTTTATATAATTTAATTTTTTTATTTTTTATCTTTATAATGATTATTCATATTCTTATAAAATTCATTATACTGATAATACGATTAAAAATAAAAAGATGAATTTATTTAATGAATAAAAACATAATAATAATGAGTTTTTTGTTAAAATTATTATTTTTATGGCAAAAAAAAAAAAAAAAATTAAGTAAATATTATAGAGGGGGGATATTATTAAAAAACAAATAAATCTGAAATGAAATTTATTTCATCAGTAAAATCATAAAATAAAGATATTGCAAATCTTTTTTTTAATATTTTGGAAGATATGCTATATAAAAATTAAGGAGCATGCATGCATTATAAAAATTATTCTCTAATAATTTGGTATTTCTAATGTTTATAAAATAATTTTTTTTTTAAATATGAAAATTTTTGATTGAACTTTGAAATTAAAAATTTAAAAAAAAAAAAAAAAGGAAATTTTTTATTATAAATTTCAGATGAAAATTAAAAAGATTATAATAAGGGAAAAAAAAAATTGAGAAAAATTTTGAAGTTGAAATCTATAAAAATTATCTTGTTTTTTTATAGAGAATAAAATATACTTTTGCTTTATTATTCGCATACTTCATTATAAGAAGAGTTAATATTTTTTTATTTAATTTATATATAAAATGAAGACTGCAAAAATATTCTTTTTTTTTATTTTTTTATTATTTATCAATTTATTATTACCATGTTTATGTAATGACTTAGGCATAGCTAACAATATAGATTCATTAGAAAAAATTAAGAAAGAAATGCAAAAGAAAAAAAAAATTAGAAATGGAGTGATTATAGGTATAGGTACAGTTTTAACAGGGTTATTATTTACATTAGCTATAGGATTAGGAATAAGATGTAATCAAAATATGAAATGTTGTGTTCCAAGGAAGGAAAAAAAAACATACACTGAAAAATCAAATGAACCACGTACTAATTCAGAAGGCACAAATATACGTTCAAGAGGTTCTACGGATTTTAAGTGGAAATTTGATTATCCTGAAGCAACTTATAAAGAGTTGAAAAAGTTTACATTTCAAAAATTGAAAAATAAAATTAACGATCCATATTCAGATTTTAATTCTTTTTTAATAGATGATTACGTTAGAGATATATTTCAAAAAAATGATATATACATTTCTAGTCATCAATTGAATGATTTAGCAAGAGAGGCACGTTTATTATATAATAGAACAGGACATTTTTATTGGACAGATTATGGTTTTTGGGGACCATAAAGTTGAAATGATTCTACTTTATGAAAAGGGATTATATGATGATTTATATCCAATTTTTTTATAATTTTACTTTAATGGGGTCTTGTTGAATTCAAAATCAAATTTACGTAAATCAAATGCATCCTATATATGTTGGAAAAAAATGTGCATCATATAATTTTAGTAGTACTTAAACCAAAAATTAAAGTGGTTTTTTTTTTTATTTATTAATATATGTAAATATAAAAATAAAAAATATGATATATCATAATTTGGGTATTCTTTTTTCATATTGTAAAATTAAGTGATTTTTATTTTATAATATTTATGTATTTTATCCAGTCTCTCGGTTTTTTTTCTAGAAGAATTAAGTTTTTTTTTTATGAATAAAGTTCAAATTAGTTTAAAAGTCAATTTTTTTAGTAACACAAAAATTATTGAATCTTTATAAATTTTTTAACTTTTTAATAATAATAATAATTTACTTTGTACTTGTAAAAATAAAAAAAAATATAAAAATATATTATATAAATTTTTATTATTTAAATATTTTTACATAATAACATTAAAAAATTAAATAATTTTGTATATAAATAGATCTTTTAAACGAGCAGTTCTTCCTTTTTTTCAATTTTTTATTGTGTGATTTTTAAATTGGGAAAATAAAAAATAAGAAATAATATAAAATTACCTGTTTGTGAATTAATATATGTAAAAATAGAAATACATAGCAAATGTAATTTTCTAAACTATAAAAACTTTTTTTTTAAAAAATTATATTAAAAATAATATGTAGGTAACAAATACTACAATATAACAGATAAAATAGGAAAGCATTTTTAATTATGATTATATATCAATTTTAGTATATTTAATAATAAAATTTAATTTTTTTATTTCAATATTTAGCATTCTAGACTAATAAAAGAATCAATAAATTAAAGCTTTAGAAGTAAATGTACAAATTATAAGCTTTTGATTAGCATAAATAATATTTGTATAAAGTTTTTTAGTATATACTTACGGATATTTTTATCGTATTAAGAAAAAAAATTGTAATTCATATCTGTTTCTACAAAAATAAAAATAAGAAAAATGCCACTTGAAAGTTTTAAAATTTTTTCTTTTTATCTATAAAATAAGAAGCTAACTTTTACATTAACAAGACAATTTATATATTATTATATATAAAACATAAAAGTAAAATAACATTTCATTATTAAGTAAACCATAATATTTCTATTCTTTTATTGTACTTTATTTTATTAAAGATAGTGTAATATAAATTTAAAATGAAGCTCGTAAATAATTTTGTTTTCTTATTTTTAAGAATTTAATATTTGTTTCATATAAAAAGTATAAAATAATAAAATCCATAATTTAATTTCATAAAATTTTGTATTATTTTAGTCATTTTTGTGAGTACAGGAAATAATCATCTTTAATTAGGATTTTTCGATGATAATTAAATATTTAAGAAAGAAATATAAAGAAAATATCAAGCATATATATATAATAAAATAAAAGTGTATTACTAGTAAAAAAAATGTAACATTTATGATAAAATTAATGAAGATGATACAAATATTTTAAGTAATAACTAAGGTATTTCAAGTATTTTTTAATTATGTATCCTTTGATCTTCCACATTTTTAATAATTTCTATGGGTAAATAATTTTATATGTAATTAAGAATTTTTATACTGTGTAGTGCTCTTTAACATAAATGTTTGACAAATTAGAAAAAAAATAAAAGGAGATTGTAAGAAAAATTGTTATATGTATATATATTATATGTATTAAAAGCATTTATAAATGAAAAAATAAAAATAGCTATTTGAAATTATAGTAGAAACTCACTATTATTTTCTTCTAATCAATTAAGATTGGTATCGATGTTTTTGAATTTTCAATAAGATAAAATGTATGTGAAAGTTTAGTTATGCATGAAAAAAATTTGAGGAAATGGCTTTACTGAAATATGTACAATAAAATATATATATATATATATGCATAATTTTTTTTTTTTAGTATTTTTTTTATGAATTTTTTTTTTTTTTAGATTATTCCATGATAAATGATTTATAATAATTTTTGAATAAGTAATTATATATGTAAATTCTATAATAAAGTTATAAGTTTTTGAAGTTTGAGATAAGGTAAATAGTCGTTTAACATTATATTTGTTCAAGTATTTTAAATTTAATACACATTATTTATTTTAATTTATTGGTGTAGCTGTATAGGGATTGTATAATTATTGATAATAAAAAACTCTATTAAGATAAAATATATAGAAATCTCTATGTGTAATCTTCATTAATTTGCCTGTTTAATACATTATAAAAGTATCTGAAGATTAATAAATTATTTTCCTAAAAATTATTGTGAATTAAAATAAAGCTATAGCTTTATAGTTTAAATATTGTAAGGATTATGGCTTAGGAAGAGAGAGTGAAATAAATAAAAGTGTGAAGCAATTTACAATATTTTTTTCAATATTTATAATATGAATTTAAACTTTTAAGGGTAAAACATAATATATTAAGAATAAAAGGAAATCGTATTTTGTTATAAACTTCCTTTTTCTTAAAAGGTATTATCGTTAATTGAAAAGTGTCCTTTCTTTTTAAATTTCTTTCACTTGAATATATGTTATTAAAATAATTTGGACTAATTCTTAATGGTATATTTTTATTGATAATTGTCGCTAAAACGGATAATTTTCGAAAATTTACGTATTCCTTTAGAGTCGAATTGTATCATTATTTATTTTTTTTTCCTAAAGAAGAATGTATTGAAAACTTCTGAGTTCACTAAATTTTTCAATTAAAAATAGTAAATGTAAAAAAATTTTAGATTTTTTAGCATATAAAATGTGGAGTATAGGGAAAATTAGAAACATAGAAAAATTTTATTTTATAATTGTTTCGAATTAATTTTACGAAGATTTATTAAAAGAGTGTATTGATATTTCAGAATATTGTAATAAAACTTCAGAAAATTTTAATTTGCACAATAATAATATATATGAAAGTCATACTAATGCTTTGGCTTATCAATTACTTGTTCAAAGATTTTTATAAAGTACTAAAGAAAAAAGTTAATAAAAAGAATGTAGAGGGATTTCAATTTTATTTGTTATGATAATTAATACTTTTATGATGAATTAAGAAATAAAAATTGTTTAAAATGCTTAATTACATAAAAATATTTAGGTTTAGCACTTATAATTTACATAGCACATAATTAACGCTTTATGTAAATATAAATAAGTGTAACACCTTTAATAAAGATGCTTCTTTTGGTATTTTTATACTTATATATGAAATCTTTTATACTCAATGTCCACAACATATAATGAATGTTTTATGCAAATATAAAATTTAGCAACTTATATAAAAATATTTCATTTCTATATTTTTATTTTTTTCTTTTGGTACATACATATGATAAAAAAAAAAATAATATAAGTTTTCATAAATAACCAGTTAAATTATATACAAAGAAAAATACATTTCTTAATTGAATTATATATATTCAATTCGGTTTTTTACTTAAAAAAATATATAATTTCTTTATATAAAATCTCTAATAAAAAAAAAAAAATGCATTAATCAAATTTGTATTTTTGTATATACTATTTTTTTTATAATTTTAGGTATTTAGTTATTTTGCACTTAAATTTTTAAATATCATATTATTGTAGGTATGCATAATAAATCTACATATAAAAAATTTGATGACTAGTTTTATTATCATGCATATATATAAATTATATAATTGAACTTAAAAAAAATATGAGAAGATTTACCTTATCTTTGTAGAAGTTTTGTATATTTAGTGAGAATTTTTTTTTCATAATAATTTAAATTATAAAGACGTATAAATTATTGGGAAAAAATTAATTTAAATAATATTGGAACTTTTATTCCATATTCATTTACAGAAGTTTTAATATAAATATTGTAAATTAAATTACTTTTAAATATAGAAACTCAGTAAAATTAATATAAAGATCAAATATGGTAATTAACTTAGAAGCTTAATTTGAAATATATAAGATTTAATGAACTAATTTCATTATATAGAGAAAAATAATAAAATAAATATTTTCCATTTTTTTGAACAGAATTTATATAGTTGTACAATAAATAAAAAGAAAAAGGAGAAATAAAAAATCTACTAAATAAAGAGAATACTTTTTTTCTTACCATTGTATCATAAATAAATAATGATAAAAAATATTATGGGAAATATCTAGCAAAAGTATATCTCTCCTTTATATATATTTATAACAAGAAATAAATTTGTATAACCATTATAATTTTATTAAAATATTTGATTCTTTATGTTAATGTAATAGTCCAGAGACTAATTGAAAAAGATTAACATAAAACTTAAATTTAGCTTAATAAATATGTTTATTTGCATATGATTTTTACCCAGTGAATGATATTTTTTTATTATTAGATAAAAAATTAATAATTTTTATATAATCATATATAAAAAGTATTTTTACGGTGAATATTACGTGGAAAAATCTCTTTATCTGCGAATAGCTAAAATATAAAATGAGAAAATGATAATTATTATGTTAAAGCTCATTTTGCAATGAAATAAAATATAGTTCTTTGATATTTAATTATTAAATAGTAGTAAATTTACTAATTTTTTTACTTAATTTTAGAAAATAATAAAAATGCCAAATTTTAAAAAAATATTATAAATTTTTTTTTTTCCTTAGAATTTTAATATAAATATTGCATTTTCTAGAATAAGTTCATTAATTTATATACAAAAGTTTATTTATTTTTTTTGGATATTTTAAAAATACAAATTTTATTAAGTATTATATATATATATTTATAATGTAGAATATTTTATATTGATAAGAAAAAAATACTTCATTTTTTAAGCAAAGAAGTATTTATAGTTCTATATAGAATTTTCTTTTTTTTAAAAAATTAAGGTCTGAAATATAATTAATATATATATATATAACACTGATTAAATACAAATAATAACATATTTTAATATGATAAAAAATTTAATTATTTATAAAAGCAATATACCTAAGCTTTAAATGATACACTTCTTTGAATCATAATATAACTTGTATTCTTCGTTATATTCAAGGATGAATTAAATAAAGAAATGTCAATAATGCAAAAAATAGTTGAAATGTAGGATAATAAATTCATTAAAGAAAAATATTCTTCATTTTTTTTTCCATATAACTATTTTATTTTTAGTTGAGTAGATTAAAGGATTATTTTTTTTTTGATTAATTATATTTTTTTCAGAATTAATATTTAATATTTTTCATTAAACTGTTTTTCTTTTTCTTGGGGTTTTATGAGGATAAAATAGATACCTACGATTTAAAATTTTTTTTTCCTATATAAGTATATATAAAAATATACAAAAAGTTTATAAATTTACTTTCCTTGATAGAGAATAATATATTTATATTTAATAGGACCCTCTATTTTGCATAGTGCATTTACATTTTTGGATGAATATGAAATATTTTAAGAGTAATAAATATTAAGTTTAAATTTTTACTTCTGTTTTGCTTTCTAATTCATTACAAAGGCCACATATAGGAAGAAAAGTTTCAAAATATGTGAAAAGTTATTTCTACTATAGCTCTATGATATGTATTATTATAAATTAATACTGCGTTTTAAATTATCTCTTCAAAAGGTGTGTCTTTTTCTTAATAAATGGTTTTAAGTATATAATGATTTTTATGAAAACTTTCATTAATACTATTTCCTTGTGGATAATGAATACTAATATGGTGTGATTTTACATATAATTCTTTAGTGACATATTCATGAAATTTTTGACTAATATAAATAGAACTGCAGTCTATTAAAATACTTCTTGAAAACTCAAACATAGGAACTCAATTATGTTTTATAATAAAAATTGCTTAGCTAAAGGTAGGTGTTCTTTTAATAATAATAGCTAGTGTAAAATGTGAATAATGATTTATTGCTACTTGCAAAAAATTTTGTTCTCTTTTTCATGTTTTAGGTCCAACAATATCTAATGAAATTAAGTCAAATGAATTAGGTTTTGATAATGCTTGGTTCTTGCTAGGATTGAATTTCTTATGATACATTATTTGAAAAACTAAACAAATCGTAAATATATATTTTTAAATATCATGACTAATACTAAGCCATTGGTCAATGAATAAATTCATTGCCCTTAATATACAGTATAAGGTTTGTCTTAATAAAACTTATATATATATGTTCGTAATTTATTTCATAGTACTAAACAAGTGTTTAAAACTTAAATAATTATGTCTTCTCTAGGATTGCATTGCATGCAAAAAGTCAAGCTACTAGAATCTTGATCAACTTAGTGTGTCTAATTATTTTTTTTAAGGCACATCTCGGTTATTATTATATTATGTCTTTTTTATTTTTTTATTTAAATTTAAAATTTTTTTTTGTAAAAAAATGAAATTTTGATGAACAAAATTGAATAGAAAAGGTTAGCAAGTGGATTGCTTTAAATAAATTTTATTTAATTTATATAGACTTTCATTTGTTTATGTTTTTAATTAATTTTGTATTATATAGAATCTATAATACAAAATTACAAAGGAGTCCTAAAAATTTGCTCTTCATTAACTTGGATACTCATTATTTTTATCCAGATCTTTGAATATCCAATTAATAAATCATCCATCACAAATTTCGTAGAATTTTCTTTGAGGTTTTATTTGATCTACAATATCCTGTAAACATATCACTGTGGAACTCGTACGTTAAACGATTTCCATATTTTTCCAATCTTTACAACCTTCTTGTTCTGTAATGAAGTGGGAAATTATCTTTCCATACTAGGCCTCTTGGTATTTTATTTTTATCTTCTCGCGCTCCATCTACAACTTCCTCACAAGATGGGATGATATAAGAATCTTCATATTCTTCTAGTGGCATATTACAATATAATATGAATAACCTGGGAAAATCATTTTCATCATATACTGATATTGTAATCCAATGAACAAATATATTTTGAACTATTTCAATATGCTCAAAATCTAAATTAAATTTGGATCATTTTAATTTTTGCCAATATAATTTTCTAGTATTAATAAAATATATTCATATGATGCCCTTATGATCATTTTTAATTAATATTATGGATCTTTTAATATAATAATCAAATGTTTAACAATCCATAACTATTGAAAATCAATTAGTTTTCTTGGTGTATATTGAATAAATTTAGTCTGGTCGGCACCATAATATTTATGAGTTGATACAGTTCCTATAGGATAATGCGATACAACAGTATAAATAAGTATTCTCTGGTTCATAGAATGATGGATAAGTAATTTTATCCATTTTCTCTTTTTTTTTTAAATATCTGAGAATGCTCTTCATTATATATAAACTTTTTCCTTTTAGTTAACAATGAAACTAGTCTAAAGATCCATTCCAAAAGGTCTCTTATATAATTTCTATAATAATTATGAGCTCCTAAAAATGACTCTTATTGTTTATTATATTTAGGAATCTCTACTTGGTCAATGAATAAATTCATTGCCTTAATAAAAATTTTATATATATATGTGTGATTAATTGAATAGCATTAAACAATTAGTAAGACCAAATTTTACTTTGTCTTACTGGTTAATAAAAAAATGTTATTAACCTTTTATAATGGAAAATTAGCTTAGTAGTCTGGAAAATATAAGTCATCTGTGCATTGACTCTATTTATATAAAAAAAAAATATATATATATAAATAGCTATATTTTTCTTTGTTTTTATTTTTATATATCTTTGTAATTTAAAAAAAAAAATTGTATTTTTTTTTTTTTTTGGAAGTATTGATGTTTTTGAGTTGAAATATTGTTAATTTTTAATTGAAGGATAAAAATTGATATAAACAAAATAGTGTTTATGTTGTATTCGATTTGTATTTTTTTTTATATAACATTGAATAACTTAGAGTTTAATTTTTGTTATTTGTTATAAATTTTTATGTGTGTTTTTAATTAAAAGAATATACTTATTCTTTGTAAATAAAAATACATTTATAAAGGTAAATATATCTGTTAAGCAATACAGAATTATTTAACTCAAATTAAATATTATATATTATTTTATTATATTATATATATAATAAAATAAGTATATATATATAAATCTGTATATTTAGTTATACATTTTCTTTATTAATGTGTTGGTTCAATGCTCTAGCAAGATCATTAAATAGGCCATTAATAAATAAATTGGAGAAAATGATGAGGAATTTGAAACTGGCGCAAACAGAACCCCATTAGATTAGTAAGTCTAAAATGAACAAGGAATTGCCAACGTTACATTGGAAATTTTTGGTGATATAATAGAGTTTAATCAACCATATGCTTTTGAAATTAGAAATAATGGAGATAAGATTAAGGCCAAGATACCACAAATGCTTCCAAAATTCAGTGATGAATCTTTAGAACATTGCTTTAATTGGTTTAGAATACTTGAAATGAAAGCAAAGATGCGAGGAATATCTAGAATAGAAGCATGTATGATATTGGAATCTTTAATATCAAATATTTATGTACATGATTTATCTAGTTTATCAATGGATAATGAAATTGTTAATATGCTACAATTTCAGATTAAATTATCTAAAATATTATTTAAAGATGCAGACGAGAAATTTATTTTAACAAGGAAATATACAACTCACAAAGAATGTCATAAGTAAAGGAAGCCATTAGCTCATTCATTATGGATTGTAGTTCGTATACTCGTAGCTATTTATGCTTTAATGAAAATAATAGCATAAGTGGACAGGATATTTGGAGATGTTTTAAAAGATATATTCCAGGAAAATTTTTCAAAGAACAAATAATAAATCTGAAAATAGATAGGGATTTTAGAGAAATAAAAAAATATTTGTTAAATTTAGAAAATAAAAGATTAAAGATAAGTGAAAATGTGGATGTATGTGTGATTTATTAATTGGATATTCAAAGACTTGGATAAAAGAAATGAATACCCAAGTTAATAAAGAGAAAGTTTTAGGACTCCTTTAAAATTTTTATTATAAATTCTATGTATAATACAAAATTAATTAGATCACTTTAAGAAAATTAAAAGTCTATAAAAGTTAAATAAAAATAAAAGCAGTCCACTTTTTATCCTTTTCTTTTTCAATCTTTCTCCATAAAAATTCATTTCCCCAAAAAAAAAAAAAATAAAAAAAATAAAAAAGAAGATATAATCCAATCATAACCGAAACATATAAAAAAATATAGTAATGAAACACACTAATTTGATCAAGGTTCTACTATCTTGACTTTTTGCATGCAATGCACTCCTAGAGAAAACATAATTATTTAAGTTTTAAATACTTCTTTGATATTATGAAATTAACTACGAACATATATATAAGTTTTATTAAGAAAAACCTTAAACTGTATATTAATTAAGAGCAATGAATTCATTCATTGACCAGTGTGTATATACTGTAGATAAAGTCTATAAAAGAAATGGTTCCAGTAAGGATAGAAAACAAAATAATAATAAATGTTATTGTTGTGGATAAAGGGGTAATTTAAAAAAAGATTGTATGTATAGTAAAAGAAGATGTAAACATTGTAAAATTACAGGATACTTAGCAAAAGTATGCAAAAATCAAGTATTGAGAGACGATGAAGATAAATAAAAGGAATAACAAATAAAAGATACTATATAGATGTTGAAATGCTTTAAAACAAGACTAATCAATAGAAAATTAGTCAAAAGCAAAAAAATCTTGATAAATAAATGGAATATATTACAAAACAAAAGGAAAGGCTCAAAAAAGGTATAAAGAAAAACATGCTAAAGAAATTAATAAAGATTTTAATAGAAAAAGAAATAGAGTTGATAGGATAAGTGAACAAGATGAGTCAAAAAAAAAAAAAATATGAAAACGATAATTATTCAGAAAAATCAGGAGATATATCTACTGTTAATAGAATTGAATTATGCAAAGACAATAAAGATTGTGATAATTATAGAAGACGATTAGTAGAAGTTAATGGAAAAGAAGTAAATATTTACTAGACACAGGAACAGATGCAAGTACAACATTAACTCACACCACAAAAGAATTAAATATAGAGACTGATTTAACAATTGCATCTTTTTCAATTAGAAGATTATTTGTTTGTAATAATGCGGGAACGTCTAAAAAGGGCGTAGTAAAGATTCTATCTAACGGCAGAACAACCAGAATAAGGTTTGTAATCATTGAGAAAAGTAAACCACTTATTTCACTTAGTGCTACAATAATAAAACGATTAGGATATTCTATTCATGATGAAGATGAGAGATATGTGTATATCATGGGAATCAAAGTCGAAAATACTGAAGAAAAATTGGAAAAATCAAATCAAAAAGTCGTATATAATTTTATTGATAAATATGATTTAAATGATCATAAGATTAAGATAAAATGAAAAATTTGCTAGAAAAGAGTGCTAAACTTTGGGAGAATAAAAATATGAAACCCGACAATAAATATAAAGTTTCTATTAAGGTATAAAGAAAATCTCTCCGTTATAACCCTGGACCATTAAGTGAAGAAATGTTGATAATTTTACATCAAAAAATAGATGAACTGTTGCAATTGAATATTATAAGTAAAGTTGTTAATGCAGAATGGATCTCACTAATTGTAGTGGTATGGAAGAAAGATGAACAGTGAAGAACCACTATAGATTATTTAAATAAATTTATATTAGATGATTTATATGTTATTCCTCACATGAAATATACATTTACAACATTCCATGGTTCTAAATGGTTTTCGAAAGTTTATCTCAAAAATGGCTTTTGGAATATTGCATTAGAAGAGAACAGTAAGTAATATACAAGTTTTATAGTTTCCAAACATGGTACATTTGTGTTTAATGTGCTACCATTTGGATTGAAAACAAATCCTACACAATTCCAAAAAATAATGGAAAACATTTTTATGGAATAATTCAAGAAAATTGCGTAGTTGTATATATTGATAGCATCATCATTTTAATAAAAACAACTGAACATCAAAAAGTTTTAAAAAGAGTTTATGAATTGTTGATTGACAACAATATTGGACTAAATATTGAAAATATGAATTATTAGTTAATAAAAAAATTGTTATCAACCTTTTATAAAATGAAATGAGCTACCAGTCAGGAAAATATAAGTCAGCCTTGTATTAATGCTAGTTAAAAAAAAAATATATAAAGTTATTTTATTTTTGTTTTGTTTTATTTTATTTATATACATTTTTGTAGTTAAAAAAAAAGAGATTAAGTTATTATTTTTTTTATTATTGTCGGTTGACGTTCGTTCTAATTAAAAAGAAAATTAGTTTTTACTTACATAAAAACTTATTAAAATTAATAAGTATAATGTTTATGTTGTATTTAATGTATATATATATTGAAATAGCATTGAATAAATCATAATTTTAACTTTTATTATTTGTTAAAAAATTGTATGTGTTTTTAATTAAAAGAATATACTAATTCTTTGTAAATAAAAACTCCTTTGTAACAACTTAACATGCCTATTAAAAGATGCAGTAAAATTTAATTCAAATTAAATATTATGAATCATAAGAAAACATTATATATATAATAAAAACAAGTATATATATATTTATAAGCGTATATTTATTTATACATGCTCTTTATTAATTTGTTTGTTCAATACTTGGTTAATAAAATATGTTATTAACCTTTTGTAGTACACTAAGCTAGTTTACTACTTGTGTACGTACAAATTAGCCATGCACTGACTCTAGTTAATAAAAAAAAAAATAAAGTTATTTTTTTTTGTTTGTTTGTTTATTTTTATTTATATACATCTTTGTAATTAAAAAAAAAAAATAAATTAAATTATTTTATTTTTTTTTTTTTTTTTGTTGTTGACGTTTGTGTTTTTCGAATTAAATAAAAAATTAATTTTTACTTATTAAAACTTAAGAGATAAAAGAATTATGTTTGCATTATATTCAATGTTTATTTTTGAAATAACATTGAATAAAATAAAGTTTTGACTTTATTAATTGTTATAGTTTGCCTGTATATTTTTAATTAAAAGAATAAGTAATTCTTTATAAATAAAAACTCATTTATAATAATTAATAGGTCTATTAAAAAATGAAGTAAAATTTAACTCAGATTAAATATTATGCATCATAAGAAAACTATATATATATAAACGTATACTTAGTTACATATGCTCTTTATTTATTTGCTTGTTTAATATTCTAGCAAAGTCATTAAATAGGCAATTTAATGAACCACATATATAATAGCATTTTATAATATATAATATTTAATTTGAATTATATAATTCTGTATTGCTTAACAGAGATGTTTACTTTTATAAATGTGTTTTTATTTACAAAGAATGAGTATATTCTTTTAATTAAAAACACACATAAAATTTGTAATAAAAAACAAAAAGTAAACTCTAAGTTATTCTATGTCATTTCAAAATATGCAAATTGAATATAAAATAAGCATTATGCTTTTTCATATATTAAATATTATATATATAAAAATTAATTATCTTTTCAATTCAAAAATATCAATTTAAAAAAAAATTAAATTATTTATTTTTTTTTTTTATAACTAGTGCCAGTGCATAAGTGACTTATATTTTCCTAATTAGAAAACTAACTTTACAAAAGATTAATAACATTTTTTTATTAACCAATATGATAAATATTTCTATTCATATTGTAAAAATTAGTGTGTATAATAAAAATCAGTATATTTAGTTTTATATACTCTCTATTAATATTTTTGTTTAATACTATGGCAGAACCATTAAACAGTCAATTAATAAATCAAGTATTGAGTAAAAAAATTAATAATAGCAAGTATAAATAATTATACTACTTTAATTGGGTTCTATTACTTCTAATATATAAAAGTAAAACTTTAATAGTTAATTAAAAGTTTAATTATTTTAATATTTCTACATTCACACGTAATATGTGTGTAACATATAATACTATTTTTGTATAAATACGAAGATATCACATTTAATGAAACATTTTATCTTTTAATATTCTATTGCACTTTCGGATACTTTATTGCACGTTAGCAATAATTCCTTTACCTTTTTTACAATATCTTATTATTATGAAATTTTTATTGTGTACATTATTCCCTACATAATATGTACTTATATGAAATCTATAGTAAATATTCTTAAAATATTAAAAATAATCGTAAAAAGAAAATAAAAAAAAAATTTTAATATATGTATAAAAAAAAATTATTTTTAATTTGAGCTATGTATATGTCTTAAAAAAAATTCATCTTTTAAAAATTTTAGGTTTTTAACTGTTTGAAAAAACTTCAATGTGTATATAATTCTTTTCTGTAAGCCTCTAATTATATAGTAAAAGTAATTAAATTGCATTCTTAAATGCATACAGTTATATTTGCATTATTAGTATGCCTTTTGTAGAAATTATGACATCCTTAATTAGTATCTGATTTATTAATTGGATACTCAGTGACTTTGCTAGAGTATTGGTTAGTAAAAAAATTGTTATTAACCATTTTTAAAATAAAATAAGCTACCTGTCAGGAAAATATAAATCAGATATGCACTAACGGCAGTTGAAAAAAAAAGAAAAAAATATATATAAAGTTATTTTCTTTTTTGTTTATTTTATTTATATACATCTTTGTAATTAAAAAAAAAATTTTAATTATTTTTTTTTTGATTTATTATTGTCGGTTGACGTTTGTCCGAATTAAAACCCTAATTCATTAGATGTTATTTCAAAACATACACATCAAATATAAAATAAACATTATACTTTTTCATATATTAAGTTTTTATATAAGTAAAAATTAATTCTTTTTTTAATTCGAACAACCGCCAACCAACAATAATAAATCAAAAAAAAAAAATAATTAAAATTTTTTTTTTTTAACTGACATAAGTGCATAGCTGGTTTATTAATTTCCTGTTTAATGACTTTGCTAGACTATTGAACAAACAAATTAATAAAGAGCATGCATAACTAAATATACGGATTTTTATATATATAAATATATAATTATTTTATTATATATATAATAGCTTTTTATAATGTATAATATTTATATTTATACATTAAATTATTCTGTATTGTTTAAAATATATATGTTTACATTAAAAAATAAGTTTTTATTTACAAAGAATAGGTATATTCTTTTAATTAAAAGCACACACACTAAATTTATAACAAATAGCAAAAAATTAAAACTCTGATTTATTCAATATTATTTCAAAATATACACATTGAATACAACATAAACATTATACTTTTTCATATATTGAGTTTATATAAGTAAAAATTAATTCTCTTTTTAATTCGAACAAACATCAACCAACAAAAAAAAAAATAATTTAATTTTTTTTTTTAATTACAAAGATGTATATACAATAAAATAAACAAAACAAAAATAACTTTATATATATATTTTTTTTTTTTTTTAACTAGAGTTAGTGCATGGCTGACTCATATTTTCCTGACTAGTAACTTATTTTATTTTTACAAAAAGTTAATAACAATTTTTTATTAATCATCCTCCACCACTTAGTTGAAGTAATGGTTTTACTTATATTTTACTTTCTTTGGCCTGTTTTATAACTTCTAATATCTTTTGTATTTCTTTATTAATTCTTTTATCCTTATTACTCAAGTCCTCAAATTGTGAAAAGCTATTTTTATCACAAATATCGAAATAATCTTTTGGTTTTAATACATTCGTAGTATCTAATTTTCTTTTACTATAGTCAATTACTTGTGTTAAGTTTCTCATATGTTATTCATATATTTCATTAGTTTTATTATTTAACAGTTTTATCTTTGATAAAGGAATCTGTATTTCATTGCCTCTATAATAAATGGGTATTCCTTTTAGATTCTCATTTTTTATATCTATCATTCTATGCGGGTGGTTAATAAAAAATTGTTATTAACCTTTTGCAAAAATAAAATGAGTTACCAGTCAGGAAAATAAAAGTCAACCATGCACTGAAGCTAGTTAAAAAAAAAAAAAAAATTAACTTTTTTTTTGTCTGTTGATGTTTGTTCAAATTAAAAAGAGAATTAATTTTTAGTTACATGAAAAACTTAAGGAATGAAAAAGTATAATATTTATGTTATATTCAATGTGTATATTTCGAAATAACATTGAATGAACTAAAGCTTAATTTTTGTTATTTATTATAAATTTAGTGTGTGTGCTTTTAATTAAAAGAATATACGTATTCTTTGTAAATAAAAAACTAATTTTTAAATATAAATATATATATGTTAAACAATACAGAATAATTTAATGTATAATATAAATATTATACATTATAAAAAGCTATTATATATATAATAAAATAAGTATATATTTATATATATAAAAATCCGTATATTTAGTTATACATGCTCTTTATTAACTTGTTTGTTTAATATTCTAACAAAGTCATTAAACGGGAAATTAATAAATCAACGGAAATGACCAATGTAGTTTATACTTTCCATTTCCACTATAATGTTTCATTTGCTTTCTCTCATATTCGGTTAATTCATAAGATATAATTTCTTCCACTTTAATCTTTTTAATCATAATTTAAGGTTTTTCCTTTATTTTAATTAAATCTTTATTCTCGTTTTTCCATTGATCATTTAAATAAATGATCCTCATCTCACTAGTTGTTTCTGGTGTTATTTTTGAAAAACCCAAGCATTTACAATCTATCTCATATATCGAAAATTAAGGTGTTTTTCCAATAGCACAATGAGGGATGCTATTATATATTAGAACTGCATTTCTAACTATTTATTCAAAAGGAAAGTCTTCTTTTTCATTTATCGTTTTAAGTATATAGTCAAGGCTTTTATGAGAACTTTAATTTATATCATTCCCTTGTGGATAATATGCACTGATATGATAAAGTTTTATATGTGATTCATTAATAGTATAATCTTTAAATTTTTGACTCATTGATTTATTAATTGGCTGCTTAGTGACTTTGCTAGAGCATTAAACAAACAAATTAATAAAGAGCATGTATAATTAAGTATACGTTTATATATATATATATATATATATAATGATTTCTTATGATACATAATATTTAATCGGAATTAAATTTCATTGTATCTTTTAATAGACATATTAATTGTTATAAATGAGTTTTTATTTACAAAGAATTAGTATCTTCTTTTAATTAAAAACATACAAACAAATTATAACATTTAATAAAGTCAAAACTTTAACTTATTCAATGTTATTTCAAAAATATATATTGAATATAGTATAAACATTATTCGTTTATATCTAAAGTTTTTATAAGTAAAAGTTAATTCTTTGTTTAATTCGAAAACAAGCGTCAACCAACTACACAAAAAAAAAAAAAATAATTTAATTTTTTTTTTTTAATTACAAAAATGTATATAAATAAAAATAAACAAACAAACAAACAAAAAAAAATAACTTTATATATTTTTTTTTTTTAACTGACGTCAGTGCATGGATAACTCATATATACACGACTAGTAACCTAGCTTTGTGTGCTACAAAATGTTAATAATATTTTTTATTAACCACCACCTAAATGAATGTTGTAAAATTAATGATGGTTTATTAAGTTGATTTTTGGACATTTTAAAAAAGAATTTAAAGATCAAATTAAAATAGTTTTAAATTAGTTGTTTACTCCATTACTCAGAGATACCATAATATAAAAAAACTACTAAACAAAATATAAAAACTCAATACTTTTAATAAATTTGTTCTATGAAAATATGGTTACTCCTTATTATTTCTTAATTTTACATCTTTTAAATATATCATTAAAAATAAGAAATAATTCAATAATTTAGAAAAAAGTTATCACATAGCAAAAAAATAAACTACTATTAATAAATTAAATAAAATAAACCTTTTTCAAGAAATAGCTTGGTTTAACGAAACTAATTTTAGCTATTGATAAATAGTATTAAATTGATGAATACTAAATATGCTTTAATTCATAGATAGTCTTTGATGCTATTTATTTTGCTTGGTACAATATATTTATGTAATGAACAGGTGATTTATAAAATAAGTTTAATGACTTTTATAAAAGTATTTAACCAACAATATGATAAGGTGCATGTAAAATGGTTTCTAATATGTTTATTAAAATAGCTAATACATTTATAATCAATTGAAAATTTAAGTTATTATTATGTTTATTATTTAAAATATATAAATTTTTAGTATTTATTATTTACATAATGTATAGTAAACATTTTAAAAATATATACATTTAATACCTTAAAAATATTATCTCTCAATATTTTTTATCTTTGTGTTTTTTCATGTATCTATTTTGGAGAAAAAAAAAATTTCCTTTTCATTTTCTAAAAAAAATAACGAAAATGAATACTCACATAAAAACGTAATTATAGTGTGTATGCTTAATTTACAAATCTTAAGCACTTCCATTGTATGGATTTTAAAAATTCACAATTTTAGAGTGTTTATTTTTTATGTTTCTTCTTCATTATAAATTTCAAATATTTCAATTTAGATGCATTTCTTTACATTGTAAATCTAGAACCTTTTAATATGTATGCTTTTCAGTATAAGTCTAGATTATTTAAGCTAGAACGCAAAAATTACATATTTAAAAAGGCCTATATTTATTTTTATTAATAAAAAGTTAAATTTATTAACAAAATAATAACAAAGATAATTATAATAATATTAATAATAAGGAAATACTTTAGTATCGTTATAATGCCTATGATGTCTATAAGCATGATTCATATGACGAAAACTATAATAGCATCGATAATAATGAAAAAGTTCAGTATATGATAATTATAATAATCATAATAGAAATGTTTTCTATGATACCTATAATTTTAATAATAATATTTAATTTAGTCACTCTTTGTATTAGTATATGTAAAAATTTATCAAATATAGTAAGTGAAACATTAGTTTCATGAGAAAATATTGTAAAAGTTTTTAATCTAACATGTATTTTTTTATAACTTACAGTAAAAACTGAAACAGCACTAAACAAAGTTTGTTAATTTTAATAAAAAAAGCATTAATTAACATGAAAGAACAAATGAAAATAAGAGTAAAATATTCATAATTATAAATAATATTATAAAACATTTTACCTATAAATATTTAAATGTAAATATATACTATAAAAACAAAAAATATATTGTACAGTGTTTTAAAAGAAAAATATAATATCATACTAATGAGCCCTTTTTTTCTTCATTTTTATTTTTTTTATTAATTTATATTTGCTCTTCCATCAACCATAGTTCTTGATATAAAATACGACCCTTTAAAAAAATATTCCTTGAATTTCAAGATATAAAATCATAACTATCAGAGATAAATTTTAGTTTTTTCCTTTTTAATAAATATATATTTTCATTTTGGGGTTTTATGAAAATTGTTCAGGCCATATTTTTTTTCCAATCATTATGAACTGTATCCTTCCATTGTTTTCTTAATTTTGAAATATTATCATTTTCTCTAGTGCTATTGTGAGATATTGGTTGATTCATTTTCGTTGAGGATTCTAAACACCCTTGTTCAGTTACATCCATCATTTCTATTTCTTCCGAATTTGTTCCCTTAGTATTTCTTCTTCCTTTGTTCTTTCCATTATTACTTATTCTAGCATGAGGAGACATACCTCCTATTATATTTGATGCATTATTTCCAAAATTTCCAAAAGGTGCAACACTAGGATCTTGGTTTATTTCCATATGGCCACTAAAGTGTCCTAATTGAATGTTACCTGGATTTTGATTCATAGGAAGTTGATTACCGAAATTTCCAAACGGCGAAACACCTGGATTTTGATCTATAGGAAGTTGATTACCAAAATTTCCAAATTGTGGTACACCTGGATTTTGATTCATGGGAAGTTGATTACCAAAATTTCCAAACGGAGAAACACCTGTATTTTGATCTATAGGAAGTTGATTACGGAAATTTCCAAATTGTGGTACACCTAGATTTTGATTCATGGGAAGTTGATTACCAAAATTTCCAAATGGCAAAACACCCGGATTTTGATCTATAGGAAGTTGACTACCAAAATTTCCAAATTGCGGTACACCTGGATTTTGATTCATGGGAAGTTGATTACCAAAATTTCCAAATGGCGAAACACCCGGATTTTGATCTATAGGAAGTTGACTACCAAAATTTCCAAATTGCGGTACACC
>NC_041682.1:474419-707398 GCF_900005765.1 Plasmodium relictum | reverse complement strand
GAAAAAAGAACAAAAATTTTAGCTTGTTCAATTTTGTTATTCCATGCTGTAGTATTCAAACACAGTTTTAGCTGTTTTAAACTGTTTGCTTTGAACACTCTAATTTACTCAAAGTAACAAAAATTCTCATCACATAAAGCAACGAAGAATTTTTAAAAAGAACCTATTTTATTTTAAGGAATACATAATATCAGAATTGTGAAAAATACGCGCCGAAGCACCATTTAACACGTATCCGATAAAGCATTACCTTAAAAATTGATTCTTTGAAATTCAACTACGAGCGTTTTAACTGCAACAATTTTAATATACGCTATTGGAGCTGGAATTACCGCGGCTGCTGGCACCAGACTTGCCCTCCAATTGTTACTTTAGGAAGTTTTTAAATTCCTATCATTCCAATGGCAAAGCCAAAATTTGACCTTACCTTGTTATTTCTTGTCACTACCTCTCTTCTTTAGAATTGGGTAATTTACGCGCCTGCTGCCTTCCTTAGATGTGGTAGCTATTTCTCAGGCTCCCTCTCCGGAATCGAACTCTAATTCCCCGTTACCCGTCATAGCCATGTTAGGCCAATACCCTAACATCAAAAGCTGATAGGTCAGAAACTCGATTGATACACACTAAATAAAACAAAGTTTTATTATGTGTTCCTTCTTTGTTATAATTCCTTAAGTTAATAACTTTTTTCTTATTAGGCTTAACAAATACGTGTTCTACAGAACCTTTTTGGGGAACTGAAGAACAATCGTTCAAGTATTAGCTACAGCTTTTCCGTAGTTATCCTTATAAAAAAAATGTCAAGTAGATTATAACTGTTTTAATGAGCCGTTCGCAGTTTCTATATAATAAATATATATATACTTTCACTTGCATGGCTTAATCTTTGAGACAAGCATATGACTACTGGCAAGATCAACCAGGTTACTATATATATTATTTATTAATACTTATATACTATGCAAAGGCGCGCGCATACCTCTCTCTCATATAGTGTGTGTTCTGGGGATAACGGAAATGTCTTCCTCAACCTCTCATCGTCCAACCTCACCACAACGCTCTTCCATCGTAAGTTCGTTGTTGTTCCTCGATGTCGTATCATGCGCGCAATACAATCGTCAAAAGATTCCCATTCGTTTCGTAGTACAGACAGACAGAGTCTGTCTCCTCCCTTGAGAACACATAATACTCGCTACGATCGCCGACTGGCAGCGGGGTAGCCGTATGACGTTCATGTTAGCCGAAAAAACTCTCCCTCCTCTTATACACATTACTCTCTCTCTCTCTCTCTCTTTGTCCTCTCTCCTCCTCCTCACATCGTCGTTTTAGGTTCATAAAACTTTATCTTTTTTGAAAAGAATAAAATTTTAATAAAATGGTTTATTTAAAAAGGCTTTTAAATAATAAAAAAAGTTTCAAATTTGCAATTTTACAACTAAATACCTTTTATTCATTTGACGTTTTTTACAATTAATTGCGCGACAACTACTGCCAACATGAAAGGACTTGTAACTTAAACAATATTTATTAATTTTGAAAAGATAAGTTTTGTATCAGTAAAAATTTTTGTATACACAATGTTTGTTTATTATATAATATAATATTACAATAAAATATATTTACGCATGCAAAAAATCGAAAATATGAATAAAACAATTGAAGTATAACTCATAAAATATCTGAATAAAATAATCAACAGAAAAAAATTTTAAATATAAATTAACTTTAAATTTATACAATTATAAAATATATTTTAAAATTTTTTTATATGCATTTACACGTATATTTAGTTATATTTTTCATAAATAATGTTAATGAAAAGATACTTGCATTAAAAGAAAATTTTTTTTATTTTACTTTATACAATATATCTTCAATTATATTACTATTATTTTAAATATATGAAATTTTTATTATGCTACTAAAAAAGAATAAAACATTATGTAAATGCTATGAAATAGTTTTTTTTAGATAATATATTTTATCATTAGCCTTCAACTTTCTGAAAAATTTCAAATTTTTTATAAATCGTATTTTATGAAATTGCTATTAATGAATAAAGTATAATATATTTTAACAAAAATACTACTATCATTATAACTTTTAAATTATGCTTTCATTAGTATCATTTTCCTCACTATTTTTTTGTAATATCAGTCATAATTTTTTAAATTAAATATATATATATTTTTATTTATTAATGTTTTTGCAGTTTTCTAATTTTTTTTTTTAATTGTTTATATAATTATTATCTTACTAGCTTCTTCATTACATTGCCTTTTCTAAAGTAGGTAATATTATAAATTAATTTTTTTATTTTTCTATTTATATTTGAAATGTTATTTATACAAGTATTCATGTATATAAGTCATTTAACTTATTATTGACTATTTAAATTATTGTAGTAAATTTTTTTTAAATTTTTAATAAGCAATAAAACAATCTTTATTAATAGCATTATTTTCATTTTTTTATGGCATTTTCTCTTAAGTGTTTGACTCAAGAAAATATTCCTTCCATAACCATTGGAATTTTTACTTTTTTTTTCCCCCCCTATTATTCAATTATTTTTATAAATTTATACACTATATAAATGCAAGTTATTAGTTTTCCAAATTAAAACCACAAATTAAATGTAACAAAAAATATATATATATACTGCTCTTTTTTATTTGTCTACTTTTAACTATGTATTATTCCATTATTACTGGAATAATCGAAAATTAATTATATTAATAACATTTAAGAATTTATTTTAAAATATCAATATTTTTTTAGATAATTTTAAAATTATTTATAAACTATATTGTAAATAAATATTTTTTAAGACATCATATCAAAAACATATATATATATATTCATGATTTATCTTTAATAAAAAGATTTTGCCAATCAAAAAACATAAAAAAAAATTTTAAACTAATAAACGAAAAAAATTATTTTACTAAAGCTTAATTCAAAATTAAAAAATTCTTTAAATCCAACGTAAAAAATACACCCATTGAACTATATTTATATATATCGCATTATCTATAAATATTAAAAATATAACTAAAAACTATCTAATAAACTAATAATAAAATTGAAAAAAAAATATATAAAAAAATAAAATGCTTTATAATAATTTTAAGTTAACAAGTGTGAAAAAAATTTTAAAGAAAAAATAATAAAAATAATAAAATAATTTAAAAAAGATAGTATTTTAATGGAATAAAAATATAAAATAATCCACTATTATATCTACAACGATTTTATATACTTCTATTTCTTTGTGCTTAATTGAAATAATTTTTGTTTCAAATTACAATATGATTAATTTCTATTTTTAAGTTTATATTTTTTTTTTCCTATATGGAATATTAATAATTATGATTCAAAAATGTTCATTCCTCTTTCTGTAAAAAAGATTAAAAAATAAAAAAAAGTAAAACATTTAAGATAAAATAAATAAATTTTTATTATATGTTAAATTGTATTAAAAAAAAGAAAGTTTTCTTTATCGAAATACTTAATATGTACCAGAGAATATTCCGAAGGAATATAAGTATTATAATTGTAAATCTAAGAGTGGCTAATAAAAAAGGGACTAGTGGCCTTCTTTTACATTATTAAGCTTTTATTTAAGTGTACAAAAAAAAATAATTACATAAACATATAAATTATTTATAGATATTTAAATAATAGATAAATGCTAGGGTATATGTAAGACTAATATATAAATTATTAATTTTTTTTTTATGTTGTAAATATCATAATGAATAATTAGGAAGCTTAGTGATAAAATATCTGTTTATTATAAAAAAATAAAAATATTAAATAACAGTATCTTATTTATTAACTTTGATTATTTTTTATTAAGATTTCTTTTTGTTTAAGTTGAAAATTTTGTCATACATTTGTTCTATTTTAAACTAATAAAAGTCAAAAAAAAAATATTTTTTCTGAATTCACTATAAAACTTATGACAACATAATTTGGTAAACTTAAGAGATTATGCATTATAATACTTAAAATTCCATTTTTCTAGCGTGGTAATCTAAGTATGATATCAGTTGAAAATTCAATTTAAATTACTTATCTGATTTTTAATATAAACATACTGTGATCATATGGCATTAAAAAATTTATCCTATTGCTAATTGTTTCAAACTAAAAATATAACTAAAAAAATAACAATTTGTTTTAATTTCTTATATGGCAATTTAATAGCTCCATTTACACATATTTGAACTTTAAAGATATATGTTTTTATCAATTACTAAATATATTATGTTAAACTAATAGCAAAGAATATACATCCTTTTACTTAAAATTACTTGCTAAAATGAAAAAAATTAAGTTCTTACAAATTCAACTATATATTTTCTTTTTATTATTTATTTCTAAAATAACCTAAATCAATTAAAAAATGGTATGCAATTAAATGCACATAGTTAATTACAAAAACCTTTTTTTTTCTCATAAAAAAATTTTTTTTTTCCTAAAATATTTCATTCTTTATGTACTTAAAATATTTCTACTTTTTTTATAATTTTTTAAAGAGAAAGCTGTTTTTATATTGACTTTCATATTAATATATTTACCTTAACTTATTATACAAAAAAAAAAAATTTATTATTTAAATTTATTAAAGTCTTATTTAATTATATATCCTGTTTTTATATATACTTATAAATATATTTAGCGAATTTAATTAATGATATTTTATATTTTATATTTTCTCAATATATTTACTACTTTTTGATAATATATAGCTATCATTATCTTAAATATTGTTAACTATTCATTAATATTCAATTACATTATAGGTATATTCATAATTTTTAAGATAATGTCTTTCTCATTATACAAATAATATTTCTACTTATAAAAAATTGTACAAATAAAAATTTAGACTGATAACATAAAATATACAAAAAAAGAAAAAATTTATTATTATAAAATTTGTATTTATTTATATTCCATCAATTTTTATTATATAAACTATTGTTTAATGATGGATATTTCTTATTTTTTCCTTTAAAGTAAAAACTTTCTACTATGATTTATCATTGTAGTTCACTATTTTCTATTATCTACTATTTGCATTTTATTTAGTAGCTTTATTTATTCATTTACAAGTCTTTGCTCTTTTTATTTATATAAATATGGTTCTAATTTTTAATTTAGTTGTATTTTATTAGTTTTTTAATTGCAAAAATTATATACACTTACTATTTAAAAAAGTCATTCATTAAACTCCATTAAAGTAAATGTAAGTTAATTTGTAAATATAAATATTTAATGATAATAATATTTATTTTATGTTCTAAATATAGCTAAAATGTATTTTTTTTTAATTATTTTTTTGTTTTCATTTTTAATTATTACTGAAGTATTAATCAAATAACAACTATTATAGCAATTTTTAATGATAGAATGTTATTTTTAAAATAACTATTATTTTTAAAAGACAACAAAAAAAAAAAATGTTTAAGAATAAGTTATATATATTAAATTACTTTTCGATATTATTCTTTGCTTATGACCAAAATTATCCTTTTTGGTAATTCATAAGTATTATTAAAAATATATTTCTGTCTTAAAACGTGACTTTCTTTTTAACTATCGGAAATGAGTTTTCTAATCAATGAAAACATCAAATCCCGTAAAAAAACTGTTCAAAAATAAAAACTACACAATTTATTATTTTATTATTATTTTTTTTTTTTTTAATCGAAATTGGCAATTCTGTTTATAAAGAGGAGATATATAAATAGAAATATAATGATATATTTATATTAGGAAATAAATTTTTTAAAACATTATTCCTTATTTATATATACAATTTAGAAAAATATGATACTTAGCAATTAATAATATATTTATTTTAATTTTGTTAAAAGTCGCATAAAAATAATAAAAAGTATATTTTCCTTATTGATGATTTAAAAAAATAAAAACGCAAAAATGCTTTCAAATAACGTGCCTTAAAAATTTATACTCATAAACAAAATTAAAAAACTCTTTAAAAAATTCAATTAATATTTTTTTTTTAAGTGTTAAAATATTTCAAAATAACTAATTTTAAAGTAATTATTATCCTTCTCAAATAATAAAATATAAAAAATTAATTTCCCATATAATTAATGATAATATTGTATATAATAAAATAAAAAAAAAAGATACTAAACAATACATGAACCAACTTTTTATATTTTTTCTTATTTCAATGAATGTTGTGAATTTTTAGTTTTATAAAAAAATATTTTAGATAATCTAAAAAATAACTAAAAAAAAATTTATAGCTTTTAAAAATACATTTTTTTAATAAAAAAAAGGGTATATTTTCAATAATGAAACTTAGATGACTAAAATATATAAAACATATAAAACATTTACAAAATACTAATAAACAAAAAATAAATTTATTTTTAAGTTATATGTGCAAAGTATCACAAAATAATAAAAATCCATATAAAGAATGTCGTTATAGACAATAAAGTAATATTATTAAAAAAAAGGATCCAAAATTAATTTATTATTCTTTTAAGTGAATAAGCATCTACTTATGAAAGTGAAAAAAAAAAACAATATGATTTGTAAGTAAATATGAATAAACAGGAAATTTATTTTTCATTAAGATAATGTGACAAATTTCATTTCAGAAAAATTTAAGCTTATGTTAACATTTTTTATAATATTATATTTTAATAAGAATATGTTACTATATTCATTAATTTCTAAAACTATATGTCCGTCTTCAACTACAACAGAGCTATTGACTAGCATAACGGTTTGGTTTTTCTAAATATAAAAAAATGAATAACAACATTTTGGATTAAAATAAAATTTGAATTTATCTATAAAAATATTTTCATAATTATTTAATTTTTATTTCCTTTCTTTTATTCTTCTTTTTTTTTTTTTTTTTACCTTACAAATTTCCTTATATTTTATATTTAGCTTTAAGTAAATGCAACCAGTTTCGTCTCCCATTAAAATATACATATAGTCTTCTATTTTAAATAAAAAAAAAATATATTCAATTAGGAATATATATTGTTTCATTTTTTTTTATGTTTTTTTATATAGTACAATTTTATATATATATATATATATATATATATATATATATATATATATATATTATTTTTTATATAAAAATATATTATTTACAGTTTTCTATATACCTTCCATGCAATTTAAGTACACTATTTTAAGAACTATGTTAAAAAGATGTAGATATGGCCTTAGTTCTTTGCATTTCAGAAATTCTAAAGGTGGTAAACATTTTAAAGCCTTTATATATTTTATACTATTTAATCCATATTCAAATTGTTTTACAACAGAAAAAGGAAATCTATTAAAATTTTTTTTTTTTTTTTTGATTTTATCTGAAATATTAATTTTAGATTTTATTATATCTTTATTGAAATTAGATTCTTTTTTATCCGACATAAAATAATTTTCATGTGTAATAATATTACAAACTTTTACTTCTTCAACTATTTCATTATATTCTCCTATTAATTTGTGTTCTTGAATATTCTCAATAAACTTATTTTTATTTTTTCTTAAATTAGGTTTTTTATCAAGATTAAAATTATTTTTATAATCAGAACAAGCATTTTGCTTATTTAGTAATTCTTTTTTTTCATTAGTATTAATTTCATTTTTTTTCTTTAAAATTGTGCTTAAATTGCCTTTAATACTATTTTTAGATATTTCATGATTTTTTTTAAAATTTTCTTCACTATGATTTAAAAAGCTAGTAAAATTCACTTCTATATATCCACCATCTAAATTTTTTTTTTTAACATTCTCTAAACTAATATTATCAATTCTTGTATTTTTTTTAGGGTTCAGATATCCAAATAATAATGATGAATCCATTTTATTATCATTAATGAATTTATATGCGTTTTTTACATTGGACATGCATATTATTTTTTTCTTAAATTTTTTATTTTTAAATAATTTATTAATCTTAAATTCTTTTTTTTTTATACTTTTATGCAATTTTTTTTTTTCAAACTTTTTGTTTATTTTCCCCATCATTTCTTTATTTTCAAATAAAATTCTTTTAAATAGTTTTATATCTTCATTATTTTCTATAATATTTTCCATTTCATCTATATTTCTAATTTTATGTAATTTATCAAATTTAAATTCTTTTACTTTTTTATCTTTAAATAGATCATTTTCAAAATTTTTTTTATATTTTCCCTTTTCTATTATGTTCTCTACTTCATATATTTTTTCATTTCCAGTAAAACTCTTTTCAAGCAATTTTTTATCATTATCTTTTTCTATAATTTCATTTTCATGGTATTTGTTTTCACTTTTTTCTACTGTACTTTCTATTTCATATGTTTGTTCATTTTCAAAAATTATTTTTTCAAATATTTCTTTATCATCTTTTTCTATATATTTATTTTTAAATAAATCATTTTTAAAGATGTTTTCATCTTCTGTATTTTCTAACTTGATTTCTATTTCATATGTCTTTTCATTTTTTTTAAAATTCTTTTCAAATTCATTATCAATATCTATCTCTCTTTTTTTATTTTCAAATAAATCATTTTCAAATGCGTTTTCATCTTCTACCTTTTCTACTATATTTTCATCTTCCCTTTTTTCTATTATGCTCCCATCTTCTCCCTTTTCTACTATGGACTCATCTTCTCCCTTTTCTACTATGGACTCATCTTCCCCTTTTTCTACTATGCTTCCATCTTCTCCTTTTTCTACTATGTTCTCATCTTCTTCCTTTTCTACTATGTTCTCATCTTCTTCCTTTTCTACTATGTTTTCATCTTCCCCTTTTTCTATTATGCTCCCATCTTCTCCCTTTTCTACTATGGACTCATCTTCTACCTTTTCCACTATGTTCTCGTCTTCTTCCTTTTCTACTATGTTCTCGTCTTCTTCCTTTTCTACTATGTTTTCATCTTCTCCCTTTTCTACTATGTTCTCATCTTCTTCCTTTTCTACTATGTTTTCATCTTCTCCCTTTTCTACTATGTTCTCATCTTCTTCCTTTTCTATTATGTTTTCTACTACATATACTTTTTCATTTTCAACGCAATTCTTTTTTAACAACTCATTAACATTATCTTTTTCTGTTTTTTGTTCTATTTTTTTTATTTCTTTATTTTCACATAAAAAGTTATCAAATATCTTTTTTTCATCATTTCTTTCTATTTCACTTTTTAATTTCTCTACATTTTTATTTTCAAAGAACGACTTACATTTTTTTATTTCATTATTCACCATTGCATCCTCTATTTTTTTTTTTTCATATAAATATCTTCCAGAAAAATTTTTATTTTTACATTTTTCTATTTTCTTCTCTTTTTTTTCAATTTCTTTAATTTCATACGGACTATTTCCAAATATTTTTTCATCGTTACCTTTTATTATTTTATTTTTCACTTTTCCTATTGCCTCATTTTTAAATAAAATGTCCTCGTATTGTTTTTTATCTTTATTCTTTTGTATACTTCTATTTTCAAATAAAATACCTTCGAAATGAATTTCATTTTTTCTTTTTTCTTTTATATCATTTACTTCATATATTTCCTTATTTTCAAATGAAACTTTGTTTTCTTTTTCCTTATTTATACTAATGTCAGTATAATGAGAATATTTATTAGAATTATAATTTAATATGTTCATGTCTTTATATCCATTATCATTATTGAATTTTTCTTTTAATTTTTCTCTCTTCTGTTCTTCATTTTCTGTGTGGCAAATAAAATAAAATGAATCATTTTGATATTCATCGTTCCTTTCAGAATTGCTATATATATCATAATCAGTAATTTTATATATATTTTCATGTAATTTTTTTTTTTGAAGATTTAAAAATGAAGAATATTTTTTTATCTCAATATCATTAATTTTTGATTTTTCTGGTTCTATATATTCCATTTCAGTATTATATAAATTTTTTTTTTCTTCTATTTTTATTTCATTTTTTCTTAAATTTTCAGTCGGTTTAAATTCACCGAATACATCTTTTTCAAAGCAAGTTAATCTACTTTTCAAGTGAACTGGCTCAATATTAGAATTTTGTAATAATATAACGTTTGATGTTAAGTTATCTTTAATGCTCTCTGGATGATCACTATAACTTGGAGTATGCATACATTTATTAATATTATTTTTATTTAAATAATCATTATTTAAGTTGTTTTCATAACTTTTTCCATATTTATATTTAGATATCGAATATAAATCCTTTAATATACTTAGATCATTTTCTTCATTCATTAAATTACATATTTTATTCTGATTATTACTTTTAGAATATCCTTCATTTTTTTTTTCTGTATTATAAGAGTTAGTAAAATTGTAATTGAAAAAATTCTCATGATCTATTTTAAAAAAATCATCATTATTTTCATCAAATTCTTCAAAATTTGAATTGGTTTCCCTTTTAATTATATCTTCTGCATTATTATTTGATATAAAATCATTTTCTTTATTAATTTTTTCAGGTGTCAATAAACTACTTTTCTTTTCACTTTTATTATGATTTTTTTCTTTTAAATTGTTCAACTTATGCAGTTCAATGTCTTCAAAATCAAAAGAAAAATGTTCATTTTCATTACAATTTTCTATTCCATATTTATTTTTATGAAAATTTTCATCAAAAGAAAAATTAAAATTATTTTGAAAACTTTTTCTTTTTGTTTTTTCATGTTCATTCGTTAATGAATTATTAGACTCTTCAGAAAAGAAACTCATATTTCTTTTAAAAAAAAATTCAAATTTTCATAATATATTTAATAGAAAAAATGAGATTAGTAATTGTTTTTTATAAGAAAATTATGTTCTTGAACCAAAAAAAGCAACTATTTTTAAAACAATTTAGTATGTATATGTACGCAACTTTACAAGCTAAAATCCTCTGTTTATGATAAGAAATCAACATTTTTTAGAGCTATTAAAGCCTTTTATACATATATTTTTCAATAAATTTTAAAAAAATGTGTAAAGGAAGACATTTTGGAAGTAATAGGAAAAAAGTTAAAATATTTATATACTTTTATTCTTTTTTTAAAGTTATATAATTTTTATTTCTCTTTCCATTGCTTGCTAAGGAAAAAAAATATTTTAAAAAAAAACTCATATTTTGCTAAATACATAAAAAAAAAATTTATACATACTTATATGTAAATACTTTTTAAATTATAAAATGTATTTTATTTATAAACAAATTTCTAAGAATACATCTCTTGTTAAAACTGTATAATTTAAACTTGGAGAGCATAAAGCGTATTAATAGTTATTCGTTTTCATTTTTTATAAAATAATTTAAAAAAAGAAAAAAAAAATTTTAAATTTCATATTTTGCACCTGATTAATACAATACTTTTCCTTTATCTTATCAAAAAGGTATGAAAAACTTTTAATAACAAAAATATTTTGAAATTGTTAAATATAAGAAAGAAAAAGAAAGAAATATAAAATGTGGAGTTTCAAATCAGTTAAAAATATATAAATAGTGACAACATAATGTAATATAATAAATTGAAAATAATAATTTTCATTTATATTTTATTAATATATTTATTCAAAATTTTTTTTTTATCTTTTTGCATTTTAAACTTATTAAATAAAAAGTAACCCAGCTTATTATGTTTCTTAAATTTTACCTTAAATAAAAATTTTTTTCATTCAAATATTTTTTGAAAATTTTAATATATTTTTAATATTTGTTTTAATAAAATGAATAACATGCTTTAAATTTTAGCTTTGCTTTATTTTAAATATATATATATATATATATATATATATAGAAAAACATAAAAATTTTAACAATTAGTTATGTAATTTTAATATTATTCTATTTATAAATTTATGACATTTTCCTTTTTAAATATTATTTTTGCTACTATTTTTTAATTTTAATAAAACTCATATTTAATTATGATTCTCCTTAGTAAAAAAAAAAATGTAAAAGGGTTTCTTAATTACTGCAAAACCAAATGTTATAATTCATTAATTAATAAAAATGATGGCATATTCAGAAAAAAGATAGTTCATAATAATTTATATTATGTAAAAAAAGTTTCAAATGTTTTTTTAGAACTAATAAAATCATCTTTTAATAAATTTAAGGAAAAAAATTTAAATAATGAAACACCACAATTAAAAAAGGTGTTAGAGTTTTGTGAAAATAACAATTTAATATATACAGAAAGTTTATATAAAGAAATTTTAATGTGTATGAATGTTTTGCATTATAAAGATGAAAAAGTAGATAACGAGTTAAATTATTTACGCAATTATTTTAAAAGTAAAAAAAGTGATATAGATCCATTCACATTATGTGAAAACAAAATAAAAAAAGTTGATGAATATATATACAACATTATTAAGACAAATTATAAAAATATTGATGAATATACGACATACATTTATTTATGTCAAGGAAAAAAATTTCGAATAATTGTAGGTATTTTGTTGAAAAACATATTATCCTATGTTGATAGTTCATCTTCAAAGAATAATTTTAAATATCATAACATTCAGAGAAACAAATACAAATCATATATAAATAAAAATTATATATCAAAAAAAAGAGCAATGATGAATTCACCAAACCATATCTCAAAAGAGCAGATAAATGAAAATCAATATAAAATTATTGCCGCATCAGAAATTGTTCATATGGGATCCCTGTTACATGATGACGTAATTGATGAATCAGAAAAAAGAAGAGGAATTTTAACATTACATAAAAAATATGGAAATAAGATATCAATTTTATCAGGAGATTTCTTATTGGCTCGGGCAAGTTCAGTTTTTGCAGATATAGGGATCCCAAATATATGTAGAAGATTTGCTTATGTAGTAGAAAGTTTAATAAAAGGAGAATTTTTACAAAAAAATTTAAGGTTTAATAATGTAGAAGATGCACTTAAAATTTATTTAATTAAATCATATCATAAAACAGCATCCTTATTCTCTCATTTATTTGCTTGTATAGCTATAATTTCCTTTAAAAATGAAAATATCATTCAATTATGTTTTAATTTAGGTCTTCACATAGGTATGGCATTTCAATTATATGATGATTATTTAGATTATAAAGTAAGTGATGATAAAAAAAAACCTTTATTAAATGATATAAAGAATAACATAAAAACTGCTCCTTTATTATTTAGTTATAACTATAATCCAGATGTTATATTATCATTAATTAACAAAACATCTTTTTCTAACAATGATATTGACAATATTTTATTTTATATCAATAGTACTAATAGTATGAAAAAAAATGAATTGTGCTCTTTATTACATATAAAAAAAGCATCTGATATTTTATCATTATTAGTTTCTCATTGTAGAACTAATAGCAATAATGAAAAAAAAAAAATAAATGAGCATAAAGAAGCTTTAATCAATTTAATTTTTAATATTCTAACCAGAAATATTAAATAAATATTAAGAAAGGAACAATTTTTAATAGTAACAATGAAATCAAAAATATCAAAAAAAAAAAAAAAAAAAATAGATTTAATTAGGTATCACATAAATATGTATTTTTTAATAAAAAAAAAAAAAATAAACTAAAAAAAAAGGAAAAATTATGAGTATTTTGATATGTTAAAAAACTTTTTTCTTTTTGTTTGAATTTTTAACCTAATTAATATATACTTAATTTATGTATATGATAGTTTCATCTTTTATGATTCTTTCAATATCCACAAATTTTTATATATTCACCTTATTCCTTTTTAATTTTTTTTTTTTTTTTTTCTCATGTTCCATCATCTATATGTTTAATTTCTATAAAATACTCTACAATAATTTTAGCTTTTTTTGTTTCTATATGTTTTATCTAATTTTATTTTTTTATCTTATTTGCTTTGTTTCATTTATTTCTTTTATTAAGTATAACTATTTGTGCACATTACAACTATAAAGAAAAAACAAAAAGTTTTTATTCTACAGTTAAAAAAATTTATTTATTTTTGTATTAAATACCAAATATAAAATCTTGTTTTTTTCAATCTTATGTTATTCCAAAATATTTTTTCTTCTTCTTTATTTAATATCTCTATTTCTATATTTTGAATTTCCGTTTCTAAAAATTTCATATTTTTAAAAATCAGGTGATGATATTTCATAAAATATAAAACCTCTTCTTTTGAATGTAATAAAGCATGAGCTTCATTTTTTACATAATCAGAATGAATTAAACATATGTCTACTAAAAAGATATACATATATATATAAATTTTTTTGTGAGTTAAAAAATTACAAGAAAGTTTTGATAAAGATATATTATTATGAATATTTAAAAAAAAAGAAAAACAAAATGAACTATTCAATTAGAATAAATATAAATAAATGTAAAATTAAAAAGAGCAATGAAGCAGTAATAATATAAGTATAATTAATTTGAAAAAATGAAAATGCGTAACAAATGAAAATATATTATTTAAAAAAAAAAAAAAAATTATTCTTAAATAATTAAAAATAATAAAAATAAAAACTTCCTATTAATTTTGACTAATTCATAAAATAAACACTTAAAATGAATCTTTTTAAAACTATTTTAAGTCAAATAGTATAAAAAAAAGTATACAGAAAAAATAAAAAAAATAAAAAATGAATAAGACATAAAGTAATTAGATATAATTACCTAAATGTTCAAAGAAGTGTTTTATCTCAATTTCCTTTTCAAAACAATTAATATTTTTAATTTTTAATAGGCAACCAGTAGCTATAAAAAGTGTTGGCATGCATATTTGTGTGTTAAATATATTTCATATTTTTAAAAATTTAAATAGTTTTTAATAATAACAAAAAAAAAAAATAAATAAAATAAAATAAATAAATAAAATAAAGTAAAATAAAATAAAAAATAATGAAAAATAAAATGAAATAATTTATATTTGTTAATATCATCCTTATCTCTTAATAAAAAAGCTTAATCATGATTACTTTTATACTTACGTTCATTAGGATATATATAAAATAATTTATTCTCCATTAAAAAAAAATTAAGATTTATTTTTAAAACATAAATATCTTTAACATTTTATTTTACATAATTTAACAAAGAAAAAACTTTACTTATATTCCTTTGCAGTATATATATAGTTTATTGTGATTTATGTTATGAAAAATACTTTCATTTATAAAATATTTTAAAATTTTGTAATATATATATATATTATCGGAAATGAAAAAAATATTATTTAATGTTCAAATTTTTTTTTTTTAGATAATCTAAAATTTCATAAGTATTTTCTTTTAAAATATATTATGGGTTATATGTTTTTTATGCTTATGAAAATATTGTTATATTAATATTTTTTGAAAGCACTTAAAACTTAAAAACATGAATACTTTAAAAAAGTATATATATTTGATTTTTCTTAAATTTAATCATTATTTTCAAGTAAAGATCAAATTAAAAATTTATTTCTCATTAATATTTTCTTATGAATTTTTTTTTTTTAATATTAAAAATATAGGTTTTATATTTTTTCTACCTTTCTAGTGGTAGTTTTATAATTCTTTTTCAGTGTAAGTAAAAATAAAAAAAAAATAATTGAAATAAAAGAGAAATTGATAGAAGTTATTATTAAGAATAATAGAAAATTGAAAAACAAGGAAAAAAAAAAAAGGAATGTTATAGACAAATAACATATCATTCTTTTTCTTTAAAATAATAATTTTAATCAATTAAATTTTTAATTTATCTTTTTCTACTTTTCAGCATACATCATATTAGAACGATATTACAATGATAATTATCATAGGTTTAATTATTTTATTCATATAATTTTAACATTTACTTTTAGTTTTAAATTGTATATGTGTTTTATTTTTATCTTTAGATTTTTCTGTCTATTAATTTTTTTATGTGGTTTTGTGTCTTTTTTAATATGTTCATTAAGTGATTCAGGTATCATTTTTTATTTTATCATTTTAATTTATTTAATATATTTTATAAAGAAAAAATTAATATATAATTACATAGGAAAAATATGCAATAGTTACTTGGATAAGCACTTCAAATATTATCCATATGATGAAATTATTTTCCACGAAAACTCAGAATGTGAAACTTGTAAAATTAAAAAGTAATAATAAAAGATATTTTATTAAAAGAAATATATACTAATATGAAGTATACATATATTAAATTTCATTTTTCTTAAAACGTAAAAATATATTTATTATATAATGAAAAAATAGAATTAAGTAAAATAAAAATTATATTGTGAATAATAAAAAAAAAATTTCAGGCCTGCAAGAAGTAAGCATTGTAAATATTGTTCTTCATGCATATCTCGCTATGATCATCATTGTTTTTTGTTAAATAATTGTATTGGTGGATATAATAAAGTTTATTTTTTGATTTTTATATATGTAAACATTGTAATAACCTTTTACTCTTCTTATATAAGTAAAATAATAGATAAGAAATTTTCATTATTTTAATATTTATATTTTTCTTAAATTTTCTTTTTTTTTCTATAGCTTCTCTTAGTCTATGTAGTGTAATAAAATATGAGAATCTCTTTAATGGTAAAATAAAATAATGAACTTATTAATTAAAGTAACATTAAGAGAAAAATAATAATTCTTCTGATTTTTATGTATATATATATATATATTTAATTTCTCTTCAGTTACTTTTATAAATAAAGAAACAAATAAAGTTTTATCAAATTCATATTTAACAATTGCTAAAGTAAAAAAAAAAAAAAAAAGTATTCTTATACAAAATAACAATAAATTTCTTTTTTTTTTTTTTTTTACATAATTCTGTAGTATTTATTTTCTGAGTATAGTGCTACATTCTCCCTATTTATAATATCCTTTTTTTCATTTTTCTGTATACTTGTATTTTTTCTGAGTGAAATATATTATAGTTTTTGCGTTAATTTGACAAATTATGAAAAAAAAAAGTATAATAAATTAAAAAATAGTCTTCACATAAATAAAAATTTTTATAATAAAGGTATTAAAGAATTTAAATAAATTTTATAAATGAATAATTATTATAAAATTTTTTTATATATTTGTTTATTCAATACAGGTCTTATAAAGAATGTGAACGATGTATTGTTTTATAAAAAAAATATTGAAGATTTTCTTAAAAAAAGTTCATGATGTATATATATATTTATATATATTCCTTTTCATTCTACAAAAAAAGTTTTTTGACCTTTAATTAAAAATAATATTATGTATAAAATTTTTTTTTTAATATAATTTTTTAGTGTAATTTTTAAAATATTATATACATTTCTAAGATAAATAAAAAACATGCATTCTAGATTCATTTTAAAATCATAAAAAGACACATATGAGAGATAAAATATTTTATAAATAACAAAACATGAATATAGAATTAACAATATTCATATATTTTTATTTCCTTCATTTTTTTTTTTTTTTTCAAATTTAGTAGAACGGATTTTTATGAATAAAATTTATATTTTTTCTTTCAAGAGTTTCATTAAAAATGTTATTATTTTTTTTCATATGAATATTTGCTCGATTTATTTTTTCAAAATTATTTATATTGTTTTTATATATAATATTATTATTTACACTTGAAATTTCATTTTGTTTCGAAATATTTATTTGATTAATTAAGTTGTTTTCTCTATTTGTTAATTTTGTTTTATTATTAGATAAAGTATAATTTTTATTAATATCTTCATTTTTTGTTAAATTATAAATATTTTCATTACTAGCTTCTGAATCTATATCTAATTTACTATTCATGCTATAATTCTTGTAAGTTTCAATTAAATTTAATTCTCTTATCATATGTTTTACTTTCTTCAATTTTTTTACAGTTTCTTCGTATTTATATAGCAAGCTGTGATAATCATGATTTAATATTTTTTTAGATTTTTTTTCAAAACTTAATTCTTTTCTTAATTGTGCTATTGTTTTTAGCCTTATTTCATCTTTAGAAAAATTTAATATATCGGTAATTTTTTTTTCTTTTGTATTATTATTAGGAATTTCATTTTTTTTTTCTAAAAAAAAATATATCATTTCATCTTTTATATCACTGGATTTTTCAAAATAATTTTGAAATAAAAACCATGAATTATCATATTTTTCTCTGTTAAATTTATCATTTAATCTTTTTACATAATTCCTTATTTTATTTAAAAAATTAAAATATTTTAGAACAAAAGACTTAATTTCTTCAGGTATAAACATGTGCTTCCATATGTTCTTGTTTATATTTTCAAATATATCAACAAAATTATCATTTAAAAATAAGAAGTTAATTATTTCTTTTAAAACAACACATATAACTATAATAATATTTTCATTAGCATTTTCTATATGAGTATTTATATTCTCTACTTTACATAAATTTTCTACATTTTTAGAATAAAAATATGACCCAACTATTTTGTCACTATGCATATTTTTATTTTCATTAATAATTTTCATTAAACGAAAATTATTTTCTTCTAATTTATTAATGCTTTCTGATAAGTATGCATTTTCTTTTGGTTCTAGCAAAAATGTTTTATATGTTTTAATTGGTCTTATGTCATCAGTATATTTATTAATTTTCATTTTTCCATCGATTTCCGTATTTAGTTTATTTTCAATATTATTATTTAAATTTAAAGAAGTTTCACTTTTTGATGATTTAGTTAATTTTAATTTATCATTTTTTATTTTCAATTGCTCATTTTTTTTTGTTAAAGATATTATTATCTCTATATTTTCCTTGTCCTTTACTTGTAATTCTTTTAATTTGTTATCTAAATCTTTTATTTTTATATCATAACTGTTCTTTTCGTTTAATTCACTGCTGTATAATAAACTTAATTTGTTTATTTCTTCTTTTAAATGTTTTATCTCTTTTTCATAGTTATTTATTATTACCTCATTATTTTTTTTATAACTATGATTACTAATTATACATTTCCTTTTTTCTTCGTGAGTATTTTTCTCATTTAGTTTTATTAAATCCTTTTTAGAATATTCCATACTAATTGTTTCATCATTATTTAAATGTATTTCATTACTGTCATTAGTAGTATGGATTTTTCTGTTTTCATCACTATATACTTTATTATTTTGTATTTGATTCTCATTTTCTTCATTTTTAGAAAAACTATTTAATGAAATAAAATTTTTATTTAATTCATCATATTTTAATTTTAATACTTCATATTTGTCTTTTAAATTGTTTATTTCATTTATATAATTTTTTTTCTCATCTTCTACATTTTTGATATCATTTTCATTTTCGTTAATTGCTTGTTTTAAATTTTCTATTATATTCTTACTTTCATTAATTTTAATAATATAATTATTTTCTTTAGTATGAAATTCTTTTTTCAGTTCATGTACACGATTTTTCAAATTATTATTATCTTCCTTTAATTTTTCTATTTCTTTTTGTAATTTTTCTAATTCCCTCTTCTTTTTTTTCTCTCCTCCTTTCACTGTATCGTTATTTTTTTCAGACAATTCATTTTTAACATTTTTAAGTTTCATTACTTCACTACTTAAGGTAAATATTTTTTTTTTTAATTCATCAATTATTTTTTCATCATTTTTTAATTTTTTCCTATATTTTTCAATTTGAATGCTATTCATATTAGCTGATTCTTTTTCTTCATTGTCTTTTTTTAATGTATCATTTTCTCTTTTTAATTTTTCAATTTGTGAACTTAAAAAACTTTTCAAATTGTGTTCACTTCCCTTATCAGTGTCAAAATTATATTCATTATCACTTTTAGTTTTCAAATTATCTTTTTTTGATTTTCTGATATCTTTATTTTCATCTTTTAAACTTTTTGAGTTCAAAATAAATTTGTATTTTAATAGCTCTTCATTTAATCTCTTTATTTCATCGTCTCTTTTTATTTTTTCTTCATCATTCTTAATTTTAAGTTCATTCATAGATGAACTCAAATCATTAATTTCATTAATATATGAACCCAATTTTATTTCTAAATCGCCTTTATTGTATTGGAAGATTTTATCTTGTAAAATCTTAATTTCATTATTCAACTCGGATATTCTTTCATGAGAATCTTCTACTTCTTTTTTTTTTAAAAGCAAATCATTTTTATATTTTTTTTTCAGCTCTTTATATTTTTCATTTAATTCATCTATTTTTCTTTTCAAACTATATATTTTCTTATTGTCAAATGTGTCTTCTTCAAATAAGTCACCTAAATTCATAATTTCATCTTCATCCTTTAAATTTCCTTCTTCCTTTTTTTGTTCATAAATTGAATTCATTTTAATTTTTAAGCTTTTTATCGTTTCATCTTTTTTATTTATATATTCTTCAATATTTTCAATTAATTCATTATTTTTCATTTCATCGTAATAATTTATATTAAATATTCTGCAGATATTACTTAGTAACTGTATTTTATCATTATATAATTTTAAATGTTCTTCACTCTTTAATTTAAAATCTTTTAAAGTATCAATTTGATCAATTAAAATTTGCTGTTTTTCATGTGATTTTATAAGTGCATCATTTAATTCTTCTTCAAAATATTTCTGTTTCATATCTAATTTATCGTTTAACATTTTTATTTTTCTGTTATAATCCTCATTCTTTTCTAACAACTCTTTTTCTTTGATATCTAATGTATTTCTTAAACCATATAATTCTTCGTTTATGTTAAGATTATTATCCTTATCTAATATTTTTTGTTTTAAATCATTTATTTCATTTTTGTAATTATTTTCTATTTCTGAAATATTATTCTCTTTCTCTTCTATCTCATTTTTTAATTTATTTATCTCACTTTCATAATTATTCCTTAATTCATTTATTTTTTTCTCATATTCTTCCATTTCATCGTTCAAATTATTTATTTCATTAATATAATTGTTTTTTAATTCAATAAATTCTCTATTTTTTTCATTTAATTCATTACTTATATTATCAATTTCTACCTTATACTCATTTTTTAAGTTCTCTATTTCATTTTCTTTCATTTTTAATATATTATGAAAGTTATTCTCTTCACTTTTATTTACATTTTCTGATTTTTTTAATTCATCCTTTAAATCATTCATATCTTTGTGACTACTGCAAAAATTGATTATTTCTCTTTCTTTCTCTTTTAATTGATCTTTTATAAAACTTATTTCATCCTTATGAATGTTTTTTAATTCTATTAATTCTTTTTCTTTTTCTTCTAATGTGTTATTTAAATTCTTTATTTCTTCTCTATATAGTTTTAGTTGACTGTTATTTTTTAAAAAACTATTTTTTAAATCATTTAATTCATTTTCCATATGTAGGAAATTATTTTCTCTTTTTTCTATATCTTTTTCCCGTATTTTAATTGAATTTAATTTTTCTAAAATATAATTTTTCTCTTTTTGTAATTCCTTTGACTTTTTCTCAAAATATTTTTCTTTTTCATTAGCTCTACTATCTAAGAACTCTAGTTTCTCTCTTTTTTCTTCAATTTTCGTATCCAATTCTTGGTATATTTTTTCTTTTTCATTTATCTTTTCCTTCAGAGAGTTGATAATTTCATTTTCTTCTTGTATATGTTCTTTCAGATCCTTTAAAATTTCTTCTTTTGATACAACTTTGTTAGTAATAGTTTCTAAATTTTCCTTTTTATTTTTTATATCAAAATTTAATTTTTCCACTAATTTCTTTATATCAACTATTTCAAATTCCAGTCTTTCTTTTTCATTTATTTTTTCAATGTATTCCATTTCTATATTATTTAATTTTTCTTCTCTTTTTGAAATTAATTTTTCTTTGTCATTAATTTTCTTTTCTCTCATATTTATATCTAATTCTTTTTCTTTTAAAAGATTTTCCTTTTCATTTAACATAGAACTTTTTTGTCTAACAAAAATTTCTTTTTCTTTTAGTTCACTTTCATATTTGTTATCTATTTTTTTGCTCTTTTCTTCTTTTAATTCCTTTTCCAATTCTTGAATTTTATATTCATAACTAACAATTCTTGATGATAATGTTGTTATTGATTTTATTGTCTCCCTAAGCTGCTCTTCTAACTCATGATTATGATTTTTTTCTTTAATTTTTAAATTATTATCTTCATTATCTTCTTTCTTATTTTCATTTTTATCTTTATTTTTTGTATTATCAACTATTTTTTTATACCAAGAATTATTCTTGTCTCTTTTTTCATTTTCGCTCTTATTTTTACTATCATTATTAAAACTTTTATTTAACTTATCTGATCCTTTTTCTTTTTTTTTATTTTTAAAGTTAAATACCATTGCTTAAAATTTTTTTCTGTAATTATATGTATATATCATTCCTAATGTTTCTTTAGTTAAGTATAATTAACTATAATATTTTTTATGTTTATTTTAATTAATAGAATATCTATTGTTGTGTAGATAATAAAAATTGACAGTCATTAAAATATTTGCTTCTGTGTAAAATGGTTTCAAATAAAAGTTGCAATATTATCTAATTAAATAATAAAAACTTTACTAAGTTACCCAAATAAATTAAATTTAATCAAGAAAAAAAAAAAAAAAAAAACAAATTAAATAAAAATTTATAATAATTTTAACAACAAACAATTACACAAATATAAAAATAAAATTTTAAGTTAATGTTATATGATTTTTATTTACAACATATGTTATTATATTATTACATATATATATATAACAATTTATTTTTTTAAATTAGATAATATTTTACGTTTTCATTACTAATTAGATGAAGCTATTGCAAAAGAATTTACACAAAAAAAAAAAAAAAAATAAATAACGAATAATTTATTAACATATCTATATATAAATTAAATAAAACGAAAAATATAATATAAAATAATATTTTTATATTGTATGTTTTAATAAAAATAAAAAAATATAAAATTGAAATAAAAATAATGGAAAATTACACATGTTATATATTTTATGAACTATTATACTATAAAAAAAAAAAAAAAAAAAAAAAGGGAATTTTTTCCTAATCAATATTTAAAGTATATTGCACAAAAAAATAGATGAAAGGAAAAATTAAAGTTTTAATTTTTAATTATAATAAATGAGGATTAAAGTAATATATTCAAAATATTTACTTGTTAGTATGACTACAAAAATAAATCATAAAAATGAATATCTAAATGTGTGTAATAAATCAATATATTCACATAGTAAAAATAAAAAAAAAATAAAAGAAAAAAAGAAATAAAAAATAAAAATAAAATACTATAGTAAAATTTTTTTTTGAGTGTATAAATTATTTTTACATAAATTTTATAAAAATTTAAGTGTTAATTAAATTAATAATAAAAAAGAAAAAAAAAATTGAATTTATTATCTACTTTTTTAGTACATCATAATGGCAAAAAAAAAAAAAAAAAAACGGATTATAAACTTTTGTTTAAGCAAAGACTAATGAATAGGTACAATTACATATCACATAAAAAATTTTCTTTTTCTAAATTTATTTTCTATGAATAAAAGAAAAATTAGTGATTAAGACAAAAGTAACAAAGTAATGGATCAACAAAAAATATCTTTGTGAATTTTATATATATATATGTATGTAGTGTTAATATATACTTATTTTTATGTTTCTTCTAATCAAAAAAAAAGTAACATGTTTTCTTACGCAAAATATTTTAATAATATTTCCTTATAGATTTTCCTAAATGTATATATTATTAATCATTTCATTTTTATTTTAATATATATACCTTTTTTTTTTTTTCTACCATAAAATATATAACTTATTTTTTACATTAAGAATATTTTACAGTCTTGATAAACATAAATTTTTATCTGTACTTCATATCATACTTACGAGAAAAAAGAATATTCTATTTTCATTTTTATGAAATTTATCATCTTTTATTATAGTTAATTATATTAAATTAAAAAAAGTTAAAATTTTTTTATTTAATAGAAGTATAAGATTTATTAGATAAATAAAAGTATCCTAATTTTGAAATTCATTTAACTAAAATATTTTGCATTTTCTGACCTTAATAATAATTTTAACAATAGTTGCAGATATTATAACTTAATTATATGAATTAATCAAAATAAATTCTATAAGGATAATAGAAATTTATTTATATTTATACATTTGTTTTATTTCCCCTTAGAATATTATATAAAAATTAGTTTAATGAAAATATATGAATATTTAAATTAATGAATAAGACAACTTTTAACAATTTAAAATAATCATAGTTACGAAAAAGCAAAAAAAAAAAAAAAAAAATTTTGTATTAAAAGATTCTAATCTTTAATTAAAAAAAAAAATAATTAAAAAAAAAATAAGGAAAAAATTACGAAATATAGGAAAAAAAGAAAAAGAAAACAAATAAATGCATATATATTATACTAAGTTCATTCGTTCATAATAATAAATTATATTCTAAATTTATAATATATAATATAGTAAAAATATTATGAAATATTAATAACTTGCAAACTCATATGCATATATTACCAAAATGTATTTGCTTTATAAAGAGCTTTAATTGTACGAAAAATTTAAAAAAAATTTAAGAATAAAGATATAAATTTTCATTTTAATGCAACAGTGTTATTATAACTTTATTATTCAGTATCAATTCCAACTAACAATTCTAATCACTTTTTTAATTTTTTATCAATGCAAAATGAGGAAAAATAACTCTGAAAACGTTATAAAAAATATAATCAAATTATTCTTATCACGTACCTTTTTTTTTTTTTTTTTTATAAATGTTTCTATTTTTGTTTTTTACTTATATACTACTTTATAATTCATTAAGTATTTTAATTATAGCCTTATAGATTTTTTTTTCTGTTTGTTTTTTTCCTCACTATATTGTTATTCTCTTTATCGTAAAACTATTTTATAATTTATTGTAACAGTAATAATATATAATTACTTTTCATATTTTGTAATATTATTGTTTTCTAGCAACTTAACATTTTGATAATTTTCCTTTTTATTTTCTATATTATTTGAAGAATGTTTGTTTTCTTCCTTTTCATGTGATGAATCAAAATTTAAATCATTCAATGACCTAACATTTTCATTTTTTAATTTAATTTCAAGAAAATATAAATTTTCTTTTCCTAGTTTTTGAAAAAACATTTCAGGTTCACATGATCTAGAGCTTGAAACTTTATTCTTATTTTTTTTATTTTTCTCATTAAAAAAAAAAAAATTTTTTAAAAAATTTCTAAAAATATTATTTTTCTTTTTTCCATTATTTATTTTAAGGATATCTCTTATTTCATAAATAGAATTTGGTTTTTTTTTTATAGGTCTTTTTTTAGTTAAGAATTTATGATTTAATAAGTTAGTTACATTTCCTCTATTTTCGGGCTTTTTTTGTAAGCACTTTTCAACAAAATAGCATAAATGTTTACTAAATCCATCACCAATGTTAATCTTTGGTGAAGAATTTATTATATTTTTTATATTTTCATTTAAATTTTTATTTCTCTTCCAAGGTAAAGAGCACTTAACAACTTCATAAATGGTTATTCCTAATGACCAAATATCAACTGAGCAATCATAATTATCTTTCATAAGAATTTCTGGAGGTATATAATAAATAGTACCAATAATTTCTTTTGATTTTTTACCTGTAAATCTTTCACATGACCCAAAATCAATTAACTTTGCTGTGCCGTTTTTTGAAAGTACAATATTAGTAGGCTTAATATCTCTATGTATGAGAGAAAACAAACATTCATTATGTAAATAATTCAAAGCCTTTAAAATATCTTCTATTATATATACTAAAATATCTTCTGATATTTTTCCATATTTTTTATATAAATCATGCAATGTTCCACCAGATAAAAACTCACATACAATAATTAAATATGAAGGAGGCCAAAAAAAAGATTCATAATATTTGACAATATTTGGATGATTGCATATTTTTAAAAAATAAACTTCTCTTAAAATTTTTTTTAAATTATTTTTTTTACTTAAATAACTTAAATTTATAATTTTAAGGGATACTAAATTTTCTTCATCATAATCATCTTCATCATTATCACCTTCTGTTTCTTCAATATTTTCACTCTTTCTTATATTATTTTTTTTCTCTACACATTTTTTTTCTATTACTTCTTTTTTTATGTTTTTTTTTTCTTCTTCTTTCACTAATGTTACTTCTTTTTTTTCTTTTTCATCATTATATATATTATTAACTCTATTTTCTAATTCTTCCTTTTCATCTTCACTTTCATTTTCTTCTTCGTTGTTCTCCTCTTTTTCTCCCTTTTCATTTTCCGTTTCATCTTCTTCATTATCCTCATTTTCAGTTTCATCTTCTTTATTGTCCTCATTTTCAGTTTCATCTTCTTCATTATCCTCATCTCCAGTTTCATCTTCTTCATTCTCCTCATCTCCAGTTTCATCATCATCATTCTCCTCATCTCCAGCTTCACCCTCTCTCTTATCATTTTTTTCTTCATAATATTCTCCTATTTTTATATCTTTCTTTTCGAAACTATTATTTTTTTTTTTTGCTGGTGAATTATTTTTTTCAAAAAAATCCCGATTAAAATAATTTATATTTTCACTTTTCCAAGCAGAGAAAACAACTCCATGTGCCCCTTTACATATAATTTTATTAATTTTATAAACACATGACCATTTTTTTAACTTTTTTTTCTCTAATCTTCTTTTGTTATTTACACATATTTTAACTTTACCATAACCATTATGCACATATAAATTTTCTTTAAAAAAATCTACAGTCTCATCTAATACTAAATTTATTTTTTCAGCAATCTTTTCAAAATCTTCTAATAAGAAATTCTTATTTTCTAAAAAATCATTTTTTCTCTGTCTATTTTCTTTTTCTTTATTCATTAAATTCATTTCATTTATATCGCTTTTTTCATTTTTTTTTTCTAAAGGATTATGATTAATATCATTTTCCTTATATAAAATATTATTTTCTATCGTATTATCTAAAATATTATCAATTTTAGTGTTTCCTTCTTTTCTAAAATTTTGCAGAGACTTATCATTTTTTTCAACTTTTTCCTCAATATGTTTTATGATTTCGTTATTTTCTTCTGATATATCATTAAAAATATTACCATTTTTATTTATGTTATCATATAAATTGTTCATTTTACTTATTTGTATATCATTAATGTTACCATTGCTATCCGTTTTAATGTTAAAAATGCTGCTTTTTTCTTTTTTGATTATTCTATTGTCATTTATATTGCTTTTAACTTTTTTATTATCATTATTATCAATAATAATGTTACAAATAATATTATTACCAGTATTATTGTTGGTATCAATTATATTTTTTCTATCATTAGTAATATTATCCTTTTTATTAAAATCATCATTACTGTTATAGTTATTATTACTCTTATAATTGTTATTATTATCTATGATATCATTATCATCCTCTAGCATACTACTTTCCCATTTATTTTTTTCTAAGTATTTTGTTTTGTTATTACGAATTAATTTATCAAGATCTTCACAATTATTCGAAGTATTTTCATCTACATTTGTTTTTTCATTTTTATCTTCATTCATTACATCTTTTTTATTTATTTTGTTATTGTCAGTAAAAATATCAAAATATTTAAAAAAGGAAAATCTGTTACTTTCATTACTTACTTTAAAAAATTTATTATTGAAGATGTTCTTACCCTTAAAAATGTAAGATCTCAATCTTTTTGTATTAAATAAATCATTCTCATTATTCACAAAATTATATTTTTTAAAATTGTTTATATTATGTTTATGATCTAATTTAAAATTTAACTCATCTAAATATGTACCTTTTTTTTCTAATAAATTATTTTTATAACTATAAAAAAGGCCAATATGTTCATCAACTGAATTTTCACTAAAATTTACTGATTTATACTGATAATCCTTTTGATTATTTTCTGATATATAAATACTACTTAATTTGCTATATTTTTCTTTTTCATAATTTTCATACATATAATTATTATTTAAATCAGCATCATTGTTCAAACAAAGAGGATCCCTTTTATTTACTAAAATAGCACAACAATATTCCTTGTTATCATATAAACTAGTTAGACTGTTTTTCCTGCAAGTATGCTCTATATTCTCATTATCATTCATATCATTATGAAGTTTTATATTTTGTTTGAATATAATTTCATTTTTATGATTTACACAATAATGATCAACTAAGTTATCATTTAGTAATTTCTTCTTTGTGCTTCCATTTAAATTATTGGTAGTGTAATTATTTTTATCAGTTGTATAAAAACAATTAGTTAAATTTTTTTCTGATTTTGCTTGTAAGAAAATATGTGAATCTTTGTGAGTATTATATTGCAATGTCTTCAATAGTTTTTTTTTATTAAATTCACAAGATTTTATGTAATTTTTATTAAACTTACATGTGTTATTTATATTGATTCTATTTAATAATTTTTGAGAATTGTGATTTACATTAAAACTTTTCTTTCCATCCTTTTTTTTAATGAGAAAATATAAATATTTTTTTTTATTATTTTCAAATATATAGAAATCATTTATGCTTTTTTTATCACTATTTTCATTATTTTTTTTAAATGATTTATAATAGCACACGTTAGGTGTTTTATTTAAATCGCTATCAACAGTGCTTTTTCTAAAAAAAAATGATTTATTAACTGTATAAAAATTCTGATCTTTTAAATAACAATAGGTGTTTCTTATATTTTTTTTTATAATACCTTTGTTATTTTTTATATTACTAATATTATTATCTAAATTAAATGTACTACTGTTTATTTTGTTTTCAACACATGTTTTGTTAAATCTGTTACATATATAATTTTCATTATAAGTAATTGTATTTTTATTGTTATATATTTCACTATAAATTTTACTTTCATTATTCATTTTCCTTTTGGCAAATTGATCCGTTGATATTTTAACTAGATCAAGCATATCATCATTATTAATGTTATTTAATAAATTATTTTTCACTGTTTCATTTTTATTAAAATCATTTTGTTTTATTGTATTTTTTATTTTTTTATCATTATAATTATTAGTACAAATTTGATCATTATTTTTCTTGTATGATTCACTGGAACTTGTTATGTAGTTAGTTTTTACATTTTCTTTTTCAGTTTTTTCTTCTTTCTCATTTTTTTCTTCTTTTTCAGTTTTTTCTTCCTTTTTAGTTTTTTCTTCTTTCTCATTTTTTTCTTCTTTTTCAGTTTTTTCTTCTTTTTCAATTATTTCTTCATTTTTAGTATTTTCTTTCTTTTCAGTTTTCTCTTCGCTTTCTATGCATTTAAATACTTCTTGACTATATAACTTATAATTTAGTAATTTATTTTTATGTGCTTTATATTGATCCCTATTAGTTAAATAAATATTTGTTTTAATATTACTTACATTATCATGCGAAAAATCTTCTTTATTATGTTTATTATCATAAGAATTATTTTTCACATGAAATATACTCTCCAAGCTTTTTGTCTGATTTTTAGAAAACCTTTTTTTTTCACTATGGTACGATTTAAGTGGACTATATATTATATCATTTGATAAAGATAAATTACTTTTTTCTTTTTTTTCAATATGCAATAAATTTGAATTATCATTAATTTCACAAAAAATATTTTTACATACTATTCTTTCATTTTCTTTTTCGCAATTTTCATTCACAATAAAACTATTTTTTTTTAAATTTTTATTAGATGAGTAATTTTTATTCTTTAAATCTCTTAAGAGCACATCATTTTTTACTATTCCATATGTATTATTTATTGGATGAATGGAATTCTTTTTTTTTATTGTGCTAACAATAGAATTCTCATTATTATTAGAAACAGCGCTTTCTTTATTTTTCATATTATTTCTCCTTTCTCTTTGTTCATAATTTTCATTATACTTATCAAATGAAAATAATTTATTTTTTAAATATAAAATATTTTCTTTAAATGACTTTTTTTTTCCTTCGTTATCTATATAAAGCATTTTGTTATTTCTATAATTATTTTTTTTTTTTTTAAAAATATTACATTTTTTTTTTTTATATGGCATGAATTCACTTTTGGATAAATTTACAGCATTTATACTGGAATGTAATTCTGTTTTATTATTTCTCACATTGGCGTTATTATATAAACTATTATTAAAATATCTGTCTTGTTGATTCATTAAAAAAAGGAGAATATTATTATGATCACTTGAAATTTTATTTTTTTTTTCTTCACAATTTATATTATATGAATTTTCTGAGTTTACTTTTTTAATGATAAAATTATCGTTTATGTATGACATTTGATCTTCTTTATTTTCCTTATTTTTTTTACTTAAAAATAAGTTTACATTGATTTCATCATTTATATTTTTTATCTTCTTATCTATTATCATTTGAGAATTTGAATTCATTTTTTTAAAATTATTCTTTTCTTCCAAATTTAAATAATTTATGATACTGTCTTTGTTTTCTTCAACAGGTAACCCGTTTTCATTATTTGAATCAGAAACAGTCATTTTATTTTTTTCTTGAAAATCAAAATTTAGTTCATCTTTTTTATTGAAATAATTATAAATTATCTTATTTTCATTTTTTAAATTATCAATATCTACTTGAATATTTTTATTCAAAATATTATTGTTATGACTACCATTTTTATAATAAAAATTTTCATCCTTTTCCCCCTTTTTGTCACTTATATATATATTTAAATTATTTTTATAATTACTATTATAAAAATTAAATAAATTATTAAAATTACTATTCGTGTAAATTAAATCATTTTTATATTTATTGTTATTGCTATATGTTTCATCAATTTTTTTTTTCAAAATATTTGGCTGTTTTATATTCATAAAAATGTTACTCTTAAGATCATATAATTTATTTTTAATTAAATTTTTATCTTTATTTATCTCGTTTCTCATAGAATAATGTGATATATTTTTTATATTATCTTTATAATTATGTATTGATTTGTTATCTAAATAATTACTTAAATATTCATTGGAGTTAATTGTACTATTTATAGATATATATTTTTCTTTATTTTTATTATTATTACCTTTGATTAGTGTATTTTTATGAAAATCATAGTTTTTATAAACATAAGTATGGTTATCTTTTACGTAACTATTGTTTATATTTTGTTTATCAATATCACAAATTCTATTTGTTAAATTTATATCGTTTATTATATTTCCGATATTGTTTATATTATTTAAATTATTCTTGTACTCATAACTATTATAAAATTTTTTTTCAAGAAATATTTTTTTAAATAAAACTCCATCTATTATTTCAATATTACCTTCTATTTTTTTAAAATTTCCTTTAAATTCACGTAATGTTGTGTTCATAGGTATCATAGATATATTATTGTTTAATTCATTATTATCAATAGTGGCAACTTTATCTTTAAATAATTCTTCTTTGTTAAGATTTTCATTTTCAGAAAGTTTTTTACAAAATTTGTTTTTCTTACAACCTGAGGTATTCTCTAATTCAATAGAAAACATTTTATTATTTTCATTAAATACTACAATTAAACAAAAACAAAAATTATAAAAATCAAATTTAAATTTTACAACATTTAAAATATATCCTATTTAATATATATATAGTAGTATTGTATTTTCGCTTTTTAAAAAGGATATTTTTAAAATTTTAAAACTTCTAATATATATATATTATTATTTACATGATTATAAAAAAAAGTGTATATATAAATTATTTCTTCATACAACCAAAAAAATGTTTACAAAAATATATTTTAAGTTTTAATTAATAACTTCTTTTTATTTTAAAAAAACTGAAATATAAAAAAGAGCAACTTCTAGTTATTAATAATGGTATTTTCATTTTTAATTTTTAAAAAAACTTAAGAGCTTCACCACATTTACTCGTGTGCAAAATAATAGTAGTGCATGTTTACAACAAAAAAAAAAAATTAATAAATAAATAAAAGAATTTTCCTTTTTTCTCGTATTTTAAGTATATAATGAATTAAAAAAATATTTTTTAGAATTATTCATTTTCTACCTTTTTCTATTTTAATCACTGAATCATAATTTTTATTATTATCTATAATAAATATTTAAAACTAATTATTTATTTTTTTTTTTTTTTACTAGAATTTTTTGTAGTATTCCTACATTGTCTAAGTATTTTTTATTTCAATAAAATATGTATTATGTTATTTTAAAAGTAAATTTTTTAATTCATTCTATTTTTTTTTCCTAAAAAAAATATTGTATTTAGAAAAAAAAAAAAAAATTAAATAAATAAGATGAATTAAAATAGAATAAAATAAAATAATAAGTTGCTTAATAATAAAAAAAAAAAAGTGTGTAATAAATATGCAACTATATAGAAGACCATTAAATAAATTTTAATCATATATAAATAAAATATTTTTTTAATATTAGTAGAAATTAGTATATAAATTATTTATAAGTAGAAAAGAATATTTCATAAGTTATATTTTATTGTATGCTATTTTTATTAATCCTTAATTTTTTTTTTTTTTTAATAAAATACATGAAACAATTCAGCAAATTAAATTTTTCTGTTATTTTGATTATTATATTATTTTCTTGTAAAAAGTAAGAAATACTAAAAAAAGTACCATTAAAAATTGAAAGTAGACTTTTGTAATAATAGTGGGTATATATTAAAAAAAAATTAATAAAAAAATACAAAATTTTGTGAAAAAAGAAAAAAGTAAATATAATAATATTTATGAATAGAGATATTATATAAATTAAATATTTATAATTACATATTATAAAAAAAGAGCTTATAATGCTATCAATTTAAAAAAAAATTTTAAATGAATTTATATTCATCAATAATTATTTTTTTATATTTGGAACCAATAAATTTGTATTTAAATAAATACAAAGATTGCAATATAATTAAAAATTAATAATTTTTATGAAAAAGCAAAACCATAGTATATTTTTGAAATTTGTACATCTTAAATTAGTTTACATGGGTTTTTATCAATATTAAAAATGTATTATGAAGAAAATGCAAGATTAAGAATTTAAATCTATTATTATACTTGTATATGTATAAAAAAACTTTATATATATGTGTGTATTAGTTCTTATATGATTTATTCACATTTTTTTAAAGAAAGACACAGAACATAAATCAAATTATTCTTATTTTTATAATATAAAAACTTCAATTATATAATTTATACCTATTAAATTTTTTTTTTTTAAACAATAAAATAATATTGTCTATAAAAAAAAAAAAAAAAGAAAAGAAAAAAGTATATTATTGTTGAGTAAAAATTTTAATAAATGCCTTTAAAATTAAGATGTAGAAAAAAAAAAAAGAAAAAGTAATAACTTAAAAAAAAAATTATACAAATAAATATTTAGGAAGGTAAATAAAAAGGAGTGACAAAATTATTTAAAAAAAAATTAATAAAAAAAAAAAAAAAGAGATTTAAAAAATTGTGTAAGAAATATATCAATAAATAAAAAAAATAAAAAAGACAATTTTTTTTATTTTTAAAAATTAAAAAGAATATTCCTTAATTTTATATAAAAACTAAAATTGAAAAAATAACTGCTTTCTATACATTGGGTCAAAAAAAATTCTTGAAGCTACTTGACTTAATACATATAATAAATGTCTTGGAACAAATTTAATTGAATATTGATTCGATGAATAGTTTTTAATCATTTCTTCTGACTCTTCTAATAAGGTAAAGTATTTTTTATTAATATTTTGAACATATAGTGGTCTACTTATGTAACTTTCATTTTCAATATTCCAAAAACAAAAATTATTTACTAAATTTTTATTAGATGACAAATTTTCTTGCTTAACTACTTTTTCATCTTTTTTTAAATTTATTGCATTATTAGTAATATTATTATCAAAATTTTTATTCACATTATTATTATTAGTATTGTTATTACTTGTATTATTGGAGTTAATACTATAATTCATATTAATATTCATGCCATTATTATAATTATTATTAATATTATCACTTTCAATATTACTATTATTATTCATTATTTTTCCAGTTTTTTCTTTTCTTCCTTGCTCTTTCTTTTCTTCCTTTTTTGAAATAATGTAAAATTCCTTATCAACTTCTTCTAATGTATGTATATTTTTTTTAATTTTATCATAATTATATGAAGCACATAGAGAATCATTAGTTTTTATTTTTTCTACATTAGTGTTATTTATATCATCATTATCTGAAGAATAAATTAGAAATTTACTTATCTCATCACCTATTGAATTAAATCTTCGTTTATGTATTTCATTACTGTTTTCATTTATTATAATATCTGTGTTTAATTTTTTTTTTGTTACTTGATTTAAATTATCATAGCCGTCAGATAAATTTTGAATATTATTTCTCAAAAGATTTAAGTTATTTGTATTTTCATTTTTTTTTATTGTTTCTTCATAAGGTTCTTCACTCTCTATTTCCGATATATCGCAAGAGGAACTATTTTTTTTAATTGGATCATTTAAATTAAACTTATTTATGAAATAATTTTCGTTCAAGTTAAGTTTATTATCATTTAATCCATCTATATTAAAATTTGTTGATTTATAAATTTTATTAAAATTGAACTTTTCTAAGTGATTATTATTATCTTTATAGTCTGCTTCCTCAATTAAAATATTGTTATAACTGTTTTCTTCATTCAAAGTTTTATTTTTTTTTTCTATATTTTCTGTTTCATTCAATTTTCGTTTTCTATTTTCTATATTTAACAAATTTACATTAATTAAAGTATCAGTGTTAAATATGTTATTTATCCATTCAACATATGACGATATATAAGTATCACTATATTCTACTTTATTAATAGAGTTCCTTGTGTTCATTGTATATATTATATATATATATATATATATATATATGTATATATATTTGTTTTTAAATAATTTTAAACATTTTTTTATATTTTTTAAAATTTTATAAAAAAAAAAGAAAAAATATATATTTATGTGAAACTAAAAAAATTATAACCATAAAATTTTTTTTATTTAATCATAGTATATTTTCTTTTTCAATCTTTTATTTTCTTATTAATCTTTTTTTTTCTTATATTTTTCCTTTCATCATTTTTTCTTTTTTCTTGTTTTTTTATAATTTAACACAGTTTAATTTATTTTAAATTTTAACAATATATTATAAACATTTTACTTTATTTTATTTTATTTCATTTTATTTTATTACATTAAAAAATATATAATTTTTTATTGTTTACATATTTTTTTTTTTAGTAATAATTTTTCTTTTAAAAATAATTTAAGTTTAAAAAAATCATTTTTTCTTTATAAAATAATTTAAAATTTTTTTTGTAATTTTTTTTTTTGGAAAATTCTTTAAATATAAATACTGTTGAAATTTATTTAGGAATTTTTGTGTTTATTATTATCCTAAATTTCTATTTTTAATATATACAGGAATATTAATGAACATTTAGTCAGGACATATAAAAATAATTAAATTGAACCTTTATATAGAATCATAAAATATATATATATATATGATAATATATAGAATAATGCATATTTAGAGTTAATAAAAAAATTATTTCTTTATTTATATTTAAAGACTAATTTTACTTGAAAAAGTATATATACTAAAAATGTTTTAAAAAATTTTAAATATGAAAATATATATATTTGTATATATTTTGGAGTAATTTCTTTTTACTTTTTTATACTTTTTTTTTTTTTTTTTTGTTTTCGTATTTACGTATTTTTATGTTTTATTAAATTTTAAAGTAAATATGAATGAAAATATAAATAAGTGCTTAGAAGATAAAAATAATGTCAATCCGACACCTGGAACAAATGAAATATTTTATGATGATGATTCAGAAAAGTTTTTAATTATTTCTTATAGGCAAAAATTAAATCCTCTTATAAAAAAAATAAATAGAGTTAGATATAAATTTAATAATATTATTCCTGATTTTTTAATAGGAAAAAATAATGCTTGTCTATTTATATCAATGAAATATCATCGATTAAGATCAAATTACTTAAAAGCTAGAATTGAAACATTGTCAAATAAATACAATAATAGAATCTTATTATGTTTAGTTGACATTGAGAATATTGATAATTCATTAGGAGAAATAAATCAACTAGCTTTCTGTTTAAATATGACTCTTATATTATGTTGGTCAAATGAAGAATGTGCTAGAGTTATAGAAGATTTCAAAATTTATGAAAAAAAAATCTCCTATATGAAAAATAAAGTTTTCTCAAAACAAGATGAAAAAATACATGAACTTTTAAAAAAAATTAGATGCATTAATTCAACCGATTGCGTTACACTTATTAAAAAATTTAAAAATTTTAAAAATATCATAAAAGCTAAAAAAGACGATTTGATAAATTGTTCAGGTTTAGGAAACAAAAAAATTAATGCATTGATATCAACATTTAATGATCCTTTTTTTTAATAATCTTGAAATATTTTTTATTATAAATATTATATTAATTATATTTTATTATCCATATCAACTAAATATTAGTAAGTTATGTTTGTAGTTTTAATATTTTTCAAAATTTTTGTCATTCGAATTATTTTTAAAAAAAAAAAAAAAAAAAAAAAAACTTATATACATTTGATGAGTTAATTTATAATGAATTTCTGATTTTCTTAAAAAAAAAATTATTTTCTAAGATTATATATATAAATATTTATACATATTAAAGTGAATATAGAAAAATAGTTAAGGTAAATATATAAATATTTTGTATTATTATACAAAAAAAAAAAAGAAAAAAAATTTGGTATTATATAAAAAAACCCTTTTTTTTCTCAATATTTTTTTGTCATATTTATTTTAAAATTTCTTTTTTTTTAATTTTTCTTCTCTTCATTAGTTATTTAAATTTATATATCATCAAAAAACTAAATAGAAACTTATCCAAATATAACTAAAGAAAAAAAATAAATAAATTTAAATATATTAGCTATATTATATTTTATATTTAAATTATTCTTATCATATTTTTTTATTACTGCTTGATGCTCCACCAGGTGGTTGGTTGACTTTTACATTTGTTTTTTTGTCTGATTCAGAAGGCATTTTACTTGGTTCTAGGTTTCCAGCTGCTCTTACATTATCACTACAATTTAAATTGCCTTTTTCATTTTTATTGCTAACTTTTTTATTTTCCTTATCTATATCTATCAATATTTTTTTAATTAAAAACAAATTTTTTATGTTTATTTAAGTTTATAATATAAAATAATAATAAATATATATATAATTCTTTTTTTCTTTAACATTGTTTTTATATATTACAATTTCCAAATGATACAGTCGAATTTCCACCAGGGGCGTTCGTAATTCTGGTACTTGATCTATTTCTTATGAAAGGATTATCTTTTACATCTATTGAAAAAAAAAAAAAAATTATAAAGAAATTCCTAATATATATATAAAACACACATATATATGCATGATATGCAAATAAAGCATAAAAGTAATTAAAATTTTTTTTTTAATATAATTAAAAAAAATATAAAAAAAAATTATATAATTATGTTAACTATAAAGAATCATTTACTTTATAATACTTATTTTGTGTTAAAACATATTATTAAATATATAAAATCATGAATAATTAATTATTTTATACGTGTTTATATACACAAATAAATATCAAATTTATATATATAAAAAGAATGTATTTACCCATTTTTATTTATGATACAGAAGAAAAATTGATATGAAATATATTATTAATTGATTTGATTTCTATAATATTTAAATTACCATTTACATTTTTTTCTTTTTTATTATCTCTTTTGTAAAAATTAATTTTAATATAATTGTTTATATTTTAATTATAATTCAAAAAAAAAAAAAAAAAAAAAAAAAAAAAATGAAAATAGAAATATTATAAAAAGAAATAAATAATAAAATTAAAAATATTTACTCTACATAATTTTTTTTAATGTCTCCTTAAAAATAAATATGCAAAATTAATTTTAAACAAGCTTAAAGTAAACCGAAATAAAAAATGTTCATATAAATGCATCAAGAAAAAAAAAAAAAAAAAAAAAAAGTTAGATTATACAATATAAAATAAAAAGCAATAACAGTTAAAATTTTATTGTCCTACTAAATTTTATATATTTATATAAATTTTTATAAATATATATATATTATTAAAGAAAAAAAAAATAAAGTTTATAATAATTTTCAAAAAAACATCAGTAAATTATATTAATTATTGATTATAAATATTAAATTTTAATTTTTTTTTTTTAATGTTATTATTTACACACTTTCAGCAATTTTATCATATATATAAGAATAAAAATTATAAAAGAAAATGACTATTAAATTAGGTCTTTTTTATTTTTTTTTTTAGTAAATATTTTGTTGAATTATATGAGTAAAAAAAAATATACATCTAATATTTGCTTACATAATAAAAGAGATAACTAAGTCTTACAAAGATAGACGGAATAAAAGTTACACATATCGCTATTGTTAGTTATATTTTTATTTTCTTTTTAAAAATTTTTATATTTGTCTCTTTATATTCTTCTATATAATGAATATAAATAAAACAACAAAACAGCAAACGCAATTAAATTCTATACTTATAATATTTAAAAGTATAAAAAATGTATATAATAAAAATTAGAGAAATTATTTTATTACGATGACATGATTCATGTTAAATAAGAAAACATTAAATTATGACAATATATATGTATGTGCATACTCTTCTAATTTTATTAAGCATTTAAAATTTTTATAAGATTCATTAAAGAATATATAGAAATTTTATTTCATTAAAAAAAAAAAGAGGAAATAAGAAAAACTCCATATATTCTTATTATTTAAAATAATAAAATTATAATTTCTATATAAGGTGGAAATAAAGTAATATTAAAAAAAAAAAAAAGGAAATATCATAACTTAAAAAAAAAGTTAATTTTTATTTTTTTATTATTTTTTACTTTTTTATTTTTCATTATTATTTAATAAAAAAATAAAATATATTTCAATAATTTTAAATATCGTAATATTTGTTATAAGAACTTTGAAATGTTAAAAAGTTTAAAAAAAAAACAATTTTGTCTTAGAAATGATATATTAAGTTAGGTTCTGTAGTGTAGTGGTTAGCACTGCAGACTCTGACTCTGCAAACCTGGGTTCAAATCCCAGCAGAACCTTTCAAATTTTATTTTATAAAAAAAAATTTTAAGCTTAAATTTCTATTAAAGATGGATATACAATATCAATTTGTTTTTTCTTTTTGTATTTTTTAAAATTTTAAATATGAAATGATTAATATCCGAAACATTTAAAATTAAAAGAACTTATAAAAATTATCCTAATGATTAAATTTTAAGAATTATAAATATAAATAATATATACCTTAAGCATATCTTTAAAATATTTAAAGTGAATTAAATACATAAATAATATATATGCATTTATATATTTTTTTATTAATTGAGTTTTATTAAAATTGAAAGAAAAAAAAAAAATAAAGTACATTCATTAAAATAAAATTAATATTTATGATATAAAATTTTATTAATTTTTCCATTACGTCTTCCTTTTTATTAATGATATTAGATTTAACCGTTAAAATAAAAAAAAATAAAATAATTAAAAATATTACAACAAATAATATACATATAAATTTATATCTATATATAAATGTTAGGTTTTAAAAAATAAAAAAAAATAAAATAAAATAAATATAAAGATATTAAAAGAAGTTAAAGTTGTATTTAGTTGATAACTTCAAAGAAACGTTAGTTAAAAGGTTAAAGTACTATATATTTGCAATATTTGTATCTTTAACAAATATAAAAATTCTTGTCTACGCTTATGATTGTGTCTATTTTACTTTATTTTATTTTTTTATATTTTTCATTTAAGTTTCATTTTATTTATTTTTTTAATTTTAATTTTATTTTTTTTTTTTTAATATTAATTTTAGAAGTGAATATTATATTAATAATACTGTAGCTAAATGTATAATAGAATTATAAGTCTAAATCACCTGAATTTTGGAAAAAAATTATAATAATGATAATAATAATTTTATTTTAATACTATATAATAACTTAATTTTATTTTCCTATTTTATTTATTTTTTTTATAATGATTTTTATTTTTTTTTAATTCAACTTCATATGTAATAAATTTTTTTTTTTTTTAAGTTATAATTATTTTTTGAAAAAATACAAAAATGAATATTTAAAAATAAAAAAAAGTAGTAAAATAAAAAATACTACAATAAAGCTAGTTGCCATTGATTATTATGTTAAAAAAAAAAAAATTTTTAACATAAAAATATATAAAAGAAAAATAGGGAATAATAAAAATAGTAAATACTAAAAAATAAAAAAAATGACAAAAATATGAAATAAAAATAGTAAAAAAAATTAATAAATTATAAAAATAGAAAGTAACATAAATATATTACGTGTAAAAATAAAAGAAAGATAAGAATTTGAAATATCCTTTATTATATATGAATACATGTTTTTTCTTTTTAGTTTTAAATGAAATAAAAAAAATATATATATATATATATATATAAATTTGAATATAACAAATGAATTTTTATCTAAATATATTTGAAGAAATAGAAACAATACTAGAAAAATGTAATAATGAAACTTATTTAAAAATTGTTAAAGTAATAGATTACATTATAAAAAATTACACAAATGCAGATATTGAAATACAGAAAAAAAATATATTTAAAAAGAAAAAAAATAAAAAAAATTCAAATGAAAATAATAGTATTAAAAATTATTTTAAAGTATTAAAGAAAGAATCTACTAATAATACTGATGATAATTCAGATTATAAGAATAATTATAATAATATAAATAAAAACAATTATATTCCTATTATTAATATTTTCTTTTTCTTTGGAAACTTTAATGTAATATTAATTATTTATTATGTTATATTTAAATTGAGATTATTTAATAATAATCTTTTCATAAATGACAACACAAACAATGAGGATTATATTATTTATAGAAATAAAAATATAATACACATTATGTGTTCAAGGTTAAATGACCATGACTTAAATAGTATAAATGAGATTATAAATGAAATGCTAATCACTAAATTAAACTCATTTAAAATATTCATACTCGAATCTTTTGATATACTAAATAAACAATACAGAAAAATATTTATGAACAGAGTAATAAAAAGTACAAATTTAATATTTATTCATAGCTCCATTTATCTAAGCGATATTTTTTTAAATAATTGTTTATATATTAGAATCACAAAACCAAATGTAATATTATTTAACAACTATATATTATCTATGATAGAAAGTAAATATGAAATAAATGATTTTAATGAGAAAAGAGAATATTTGCTAAATGTTTTAAAAAATTGTAATTTTGATTTAACATTAATATTAACTATAATTTATTTAATTCAACTTAATAACTTTCCAGATATAAATAAAATTATTAAATTAATTGTAAACACAAATATAAAAAAATTAATTAACACAATTCATAAATGTGTCATATCTAACAACTGCTTATTTTTAATTAGAAATATTTTATATAATATACTAGAAACATATAACTTTGATATTCATACATTCCTAAGTGCTTTTTGTAAAAATTTAACTTCTTTTCATAAAAATGATGATAATTACAAAAAAGAAATTTATTCTTTATTTTCAGAATATAGCCATCTTTGTGCATTACATGATAATCATATTTTTTCATTAGAAAATTTGTGCTCAAAAATTATTTTGATAGAAAAGAAATATACAAATACATTAAATGAAAGTGATATTACTGAAGAAAATGATGAATTAAATATAAACTTAAATTTGATATAACATATTTAATTCTGGAAAATTGTAGAAAAACGTTAAATATACTCAAATTAGAATAATAACAAAGTAAAAAGTTAGTTGAATCAAAAAAAAAATTTTATGAAATATATGTAAATATAATTAAAAGAAAAAAAAAAAATCCCCATAAAAAAATAATTATATGTCCAAAAACATTTATATTTATATAAAAGAAAAAAGAAATGGAGAATAAATAATAAATTTTAAAATATATACCTATTTTAATAAAAAGCATAGATACTTAAAATAAAATTTTTGTTTATAAAAATTTAAATATATGAAAATTTATTAAAAAAATATATAAAAATATTATTTTTTATATAAATAGATAAGTTATATATATATATATATATACTTTTTTTTATAAATAATTTTTATTCCTATTCTTTATTGTTGTATTCCATTTTAAAATTTATTAATTTTGAAATATATTAAAAATGTGATAAATATAAAAATGAAAATATTCTCAAACTAACAAATCAATATATTAGTTAAAATAAGAAAGAAAAAAAAAAAGTATATATATATATATATTTAATTATTTATTTATTAACTTTTTATTTTATTTTTTTTTTTTTTTGTTGAAATGTCTAATCGTTTTCATAAGCTATTCGAATCTTTTTTTTGCCTACAAAAAAAATAAAACAAAAAAATATATGATAGATAAAGAAATTAAAAGATAAAATAAAATAAATTAAAAATTATTTATTCTATTTATTTTGTAAAAATTTAAAAGAACAAAATTATTATTTTTTTTTTTTCTTCATCTTACTTTTTTGTTTATTATTGTTAGTATTTCTTTTTTTTCTAAAATTATGATTCATTTCTTCTATTTCATCATCATTAGGAAATTTACCATTTTCTTGTAAATTTTTAATGTAATCATCATCAACATATTCTTTTATATACATTTTTTTTTTTTTTTTATTTTTATCTTTATCAGAACTTATTGATTCATCATATTTATTATCATCACTTAAATATTCCTCTTCATCGAGATTCTCACTTAATTCTTCTTCATCATTATAATATTCTTCATTATTATCATCTTCTTCATCATTATAATATTCTTCATCACTATTATCTTCTTCATCTTCATCTTCTTCATAGTCATCTTCTTCATAATCATCTACTTCTTCATTTTCATCGCTCAAATTTGTTTGAGAAATATTTTCGTACTCTTCGTTTTCTATAGCTTCTTTTATTGTTTCTTTTTTTTTAATCATTTTTTTTTCTTTCATTTCATTAAAAATTTTTGATAATTCGGAATCTTTATTTTTAATTTTTTTTTTGGGTGTTAAAAATTTATATAAATTTCCATATAATCCATTATTTAATCTATTCAATAATTCTTTCTCTACATTATTTAAGATATTTGCAGCTTTTAATGCTTTATTTTCTCTTGTTCTATCTCTTCTTTCCGTTTTTTTTTTTACTGGTAATAATTTTACTTTCTTTTGTAAAATAAGCTTTCTACTTCTTTTTAAAATTTCTTTTATTCTTACATATCTTTTCATACATTTTTTAATTTGTTTTATATTGAATGAATATTTCATTTCTTTGTATATAGCATTGAATGCTTCTTTTCTGTTTAAACTTAATAAAAGCTTAGTCCACATCATATTAGGTAAATGAACTTTTTCTGCACATTTTAAATATAAATATATTTTTCCTTTATCTAAAATAACTGTACCATATACACTATTACTTAATGGACAATTGACTTTTGTACATAAACCTGTCACATTATATTCGTTTAAACAAAATGTTTCAGTTTCTAATTTTTTTTTAAATGAGCATTTTCCTTTTCCTAATATCTCCCATGTTACTGAATCATTCTGCATTTTTTAATCTATTTTTTTTATAAAATTTTTTAAAATTATAAATATATAATACTTTATTGTATTAAAAATTAAATATGTAAGTATATATATTTCTACGTTAAGTCCCCTTTTATTTATGTATATTTTGTAAATATTTTCTTTAAAATTTTTTGGAAATTCCTTTTTCTATTATAATATAAAAAATTCTAGAAAATGCAAAAATTCTGTTCACATTATTAATTCTAAGATTTTAATTATAAAAAAAAAAAAAAATACTGTTTTTTATAAATATATATTCAAAAGCATATAAATATCTTTTTCAATATAATGTTTTATTTTTCTACAAAAACAAAATTATATTTTTTTATTATACAGAAAAAAAATAAAAAATAAAATAAAATAAAATAAAAAAAATAAAAATATATTGTTAAAAATATATGCCTAATAATTATAATTTTTCAAATATAACAAAATGAAAAAGAAAATTTTTTTCTGTATTTATAAATGTCTTAAAAAATTTCTTAATTTTTTATTTTTTTTAATTTAAATAAAAAAAAAAAAATAAATAAAACTTATTAAATCTATTAAAATATATTTTTGTTCTAAATAGAAAAAAAATATATATATAAACAATTTTTTTTTCTATCATAAGCTTTTAAATATTTCTGTAATTTATAAAGTATAAAAGCACTTTTTTTAATTAAAATTTGTAACTTTATTTAAAAAAAAAAAAAAAAAAAAAAAAAACACAATTATTATATAAAATTATAAATTTATAATATAAATAAATTAATGTAATTTTTACCTTACGTAAAAATATACAAAATAAATATTAAAAAGATCAACGAAAAAAAATCCAAAAAAAAATAAATGAACAACAGTACAAAGACTAAAATATTGTAATAATTTGCTGATAAAAAAAAAAAGAAAAAAAAAAAAAAAGTAAAATAAGTCAAACTATTTAGTAAAATATTATAAAATTAGAAATTAAGAATTTTCAAAAACTTAAAAAAAAACATAAATATATATATACATACAAACATATAACTGAGTATTTAAATGTATAATTATACTTTTAATGTAAAGAAAAAGGTTAATATATTTCATAGCTTTTAGAAAAAAAAAAAAAGCATTAAAAAAAGTGGAACAACAAATAAAAAAAATGTGACAAAATAGTATAAGGAATAAAAAAAAAAATTTAAATGACAATAAAATAATAAGATTTCACACTACAATATGTTTTTATTATATTTTTCATTATTTATATTGTCAGATTATTCATCGGTTTTAGATTTTTTTAGTAATTCATTTTCCTTTTCACTATATGTTTTTCTTTTTATTTGATGTAATTTTTTTTCATTGTCTTCAATATTTATTCCTTTTGGTAAAAATAAATTTTTGTAATAGTTTTTATCTAAATTCTGAATTATTAAGCAAACAAAAAATAAAAAAAGTAGAAACATTAGAATATGACTATTTTATATTTTTAAATAATATACATTTATATAATAAAAAAATGGTAAAATATTATTTTTTTTCTATTTAATTAATATGCATATATTTGAAATAATTTAAGTACATTTACTGATTCTACACTTTTTATTTCAAAATCATCAAACTTAGGATTATTTCTTAAAATTCTAATAAAACCCTTATTATCACCACAGACAATTGTCTAAGAAAAAAGAATATAAAGAATTAAATTAAAAATACAATAAAAATAATAATAAAAATAAAATAAAATTAATAATAAATAAATATATATAAAAATTTTAATTTTTTATTAAAACATTACTGTCATAGATGTATTTGAAGCAAGCACTTCAACTGAATGACCACATATATTTTCAGAAATATAATTTAAAAATTCTCCATCATTTAATGAAAAAAATAAAAGTGCACCAAAATTAAAATTTTCTTTGTTTAAATCAAATTTCAATTTATTATCTTGAATATTATTGTTTAGTAGTTTCTTCTTATATAATATATTTGCATCTTCCTCATTTAAATTATCACATATTTCATTTTTACTATTTACATAATCAACATACTTAAATAAATTTTCATATTTTTTTATTTTATCAAATGCATTAGAACTATATAAACATAAAATCTCTGTCATTAAACTATGATTACATAAATCTGGATCTCGTAACCCTATAAAAAATAAAATTTTAAGAAACCGCATAACATATTATCTAATTTTATTTTAAAAAAAAAAAGTCTAAATACTTAGAAAAATTATCCGAAATATATATATATATATATATATATTTTTGTATATATTCTTTATTATAAATATAATTAAAAGCTATTTTTTGTTAAAAATAAAATTATACCTGGAACATGTATTGCATACATTTTTTTAAGCATAAACGAATCTAATTCCCAAAATTCTATCAAATCATTTGAAATAGTAAAAAATTTTTTACTTATCTATAAAAAAAATAAATAATTAAATAAATTTATATGTTTACATTATCATCAATTATTTTTTCATATACAACATTTTTATTTACATTTTTGTATAAGTCTTATAATAATATATTAAAATTTAATTATATATATATATATATATATATGTATTTATGTTCATTTTATTTTTTTTTTTTTTGAATAATACATCATTGTTATAGACTTTCCCATTTATCGGAGATGGATGCTGAAAAAAAAAGTAAAAATAACAATAATTAATAAAATAGAAAAAAATAAAAAAAAGGAGACTAAAAAAAAGTATTAGAAGTATAATTATATTCATTTCAACGATTTTATATATGTATTTTTTTTTTTTATTTAACATCATAAAATACAAAAGCCGCTGGTTGAAATGCATATGTATTTTTGACTTTTTGACGAGTTTTTTTTAGTAAATCGTAAATTCTTAATGATGAACCTTCTTGTTTTATCTTGAGAAAAAAAAAAAAAGTGTAATTTTTTATAAATATAATTAAACATTTTAATAATATAGTGAAATTTTCTAATAACACATATATATATAGAAAAAACTTGCATAAATTTATTTAAATATTTATTTAAATGACTAGTAGTTTTGAAACGAGGAGCTCTAAAAACTGCATTTCTCTTCTAGGTAAAATTGATATAACTGTTTCTACCTAATTATAAAATTTTTAAAATTAAATTATATTTCTATACATATAATTATCGAGTGCTTATATATTTTTTACAAGTCTTTTTCCGTTTTCTATATCAAATAATGATAAGGGAATTGTATTATCCATTGGTTGTTTAAACATTGCAACTAATCCATCAGAAACTCTGTACATATATAAGTTTTATTTATATATATAATTTATTTTCATATTTAATTTAATTTTTCTTTTCTTTTATATGAATTTTTTTAATTTATTTATATAATAATAAATTTTTTTAATTTTTAACTAATTTTTTTCTTAACCTAATTTCCTGAAATTCTTCTTCTATTTCAAACACGGGATGATAAGTTGTCATATCCCAAAATGTATAAGAATTTGTATTTAAATTAGCTGCTCCTATTCTTCCATTAGTTTCTTATAAATAAAATAAAATATTTTAAATATATAAAGTAATAAATATATGTATTATAAAAAAAAAAAAAAAAAATTATTTTTTTTTTTTTAAACCACAAAACTCAAAAAAAGCTGGATGACTTAATACAACTTTTTCTATAAAAAAAGTATGCAAGTGTAAATAAGTATATATATACATTTTTATATTTATTTATTGGTTTATTGTTTAATTTTTTTTTTTTTATTAAAATAAAAAATAATACCAAATAAGGTTCCAAGTTGGGATGAATTTGTTTTTCCATTTTTTAAATCCTGTTAAATTAGTAAAGTTGATAAAAGAATATTTCAAATATACTAAAGAATATCTATATAAATAAATAAATATTCATATTTATTATAGAGTATATTCCTATATTTCATATAAATTTATATTATGTATTACACATTTCATTTTTATTTTATCTTATTTTTAATTGGTATTTATTAACATATTTATTTTTTTTTTTTTTTCTTTATGTTACATTGCAATCAATAACTTTACATTGCAAATGAGCTGGAAAAGAAGCATAAGCAACAATCAAAGTATTATTATAAGAATTATATACAATAGTATGAACAATAGAAAAATTAGTAGGGTTAATATCACATAGAAATATTCCAGTTCCAATATCATAAGCTCTTGATATACCAGAGTTTAATAAAACAACAATAACTTCATGTGCTAGTATTATTTCTTTAATTTTTGTTCTTTCATTATTTAATTGGTTAGAAGGCATATTCTCATATGTATCAATTATTTTAATTGTTTTATAATTAGAACAAATATTTTTCTGTATTAATTTACTTTTATTTATTTTTGATGATAAACTTTTTGGTATATTATTCCCATATTTTTTACGTTCTCGCATATATTGCAACATTTGAAAAACATAGAAAGGAAAATTATTATAAAAATAAGAAGAAAAAAAAAAACCTTAAATTTCGAAATGAATTTTTATTTTATATATATATATATAAATGTATTATATTTTTTTTTATCCTTATACTTCAGTATATTTATATGTGTATATAAATTCAGAAGTGAAGAAAAAAAATACATATATATATATATATATATATATATATATATATATATATATTTAAAAATAAACTAAATAAGCCAAATAAATAATTTTAGAAATGTTTTATAATAATAAAATACTTTAAAATATTAATATATTAATAAATGATAAATTAAAAAGAATGCATATATATATATAATGTATATAAAGACATATCTTACATAATTAATAATAGATAAATTAAAAGAAAAATTGAATATAAATAGAAACACAATTCTTTAATATACATATATATATATTATCTAAATATAATAATTAAAATTATAATAATTAGAAAAGAAAAATAAAAGTACTATAATATTTTTAGCAATAACTTAAAAAATTTGATTTGTTCAATTAGTTCAATAGTGTAGAACTTTATTTTTTTCTTTTTTTTTTTTCAATTTTAGGTAGTTGTTCATATTGAAAATATACTTAAATTTTTATTCAAATTTTTGATGTTTTATTTTAGCATATAGATAATTAGATATTGACAAAAACATATATATTTTTATACCTTTATAAGTTTTTTTTTTTTTTTTTTATACTTTTTAAATTCCATATATATGCATTTTCATCAAGTCTTTTAAAAATATATCATTTATAACTTTCACTTTTTTTCTTATATTTTCCTCACATTTTTTTTAAATAACAATAAAAAAAAAAAAGAACAAATATGTGGATGATATATTTTTAATTCTTTTTTTGTGTATGTACTTAAAATGAAAAATATTATCGAATGGATTAATAGAAGACAATATAATGATTTAAGTTTTATGTAAACATATAAAAGTAATATATTTTTTTTCTTTTTATCTTATAATTTTAATATAGTTTATTAAAAAAAAAGAAAAAAAAAAGCATAAATCTACAAAATGGATATACATACGCCTCTATTTATTTTTTTTGTTTGCACCATTTAAAAAAAGTATTTAATATTTTCATTTTTGATATTTTATTAATTTTTCTTATATTTTTTCTCTTTATAAAATATTTTAAACAACAAATAAGATACAAAAAAAAATAATTTTAGTTTTCTTAACTAAAATATAAGAAGCCACTTTACCCATTGACATAAATTATGTATTATTTTTCTATATAAATCTTGTATTATTATTAAAAAAAAAGGATGATGTTTAAAATTTATCTAATATAAAGAATAGTTAACACAAAAAAAGTAAAAATCAAAAATAGATTAAAAAAAAAAAAAAAAAAAAGGAAATAAAGGAAATAAAATAATAAAAATGAAAAAAGAGAAAAGCAACATAAAAAACACTAATATTTTAATTTCCTCATAAATAAATGGCAAGCTAATTTTTATTTTTATTTTATTATATTTTTTTTTTTTTATGATGTTAAGATCATTAATAAAAAAAAATAAAATAATAAAATTTGGATGATGAGTTTATATATTTTTTATTTAGTAAAAATTAAAAAAAATAAAAAGAAAAATTAAGAAAACATGTAAGAACATGAACATATTTAGATTGATGGTATTTAGGAAATTAATAAAAAAAATCTCAGAAATAAAAATGAATAAAAAATTTTATATAATAATTATTTCTATCAAATATTTTCTTTTATTCAGTAAAGCGAAAATTAAGAAAAATAAATATATATTTTCAAAGAAAAACTTAAATAATTTAACATTTTTAGAATCGTCATTAAGGGAGTTTTATTCTATAAACAAATTTCTAACAAAAAGAAAATTCATTTCAAAAATAAACGTAAAAAGAAAAAAAAAAGAAGAAAAAATAGAAAAAATTGGGAATTATGAAACATTTTTAATAGTTGATGGATCGTCTATTTTATTTAAAAATTTCTTTGGTATGCCTTTTCTAAAAAATGATAACGAAATAAATTTAAGCACTATATATGGATTTATTCAATCATTAAATAAAATTTATAATTTATTCTTACCATCTTATGTTGTTATTGTATTTGATTCTAAAACATCAAATGACAATAAAAAAAAGATATATGCAAATTATAAAATATTTAGAAAAAAAAATCCAGAAGAAATTTATGAACAACTTAAAATTGTTAGTAACTTTTGTGATCTTATTGGTATAAAAACTATTAGTTCAACTAATATAGAGAGTGATAATTATATTGCTAGGATCGTTGATAATATTTATAATACAATAAAGAGTAAAACATATGATATTTATAAAAATGATGAAGATAACAGAAAATTAAATGAAAATAGTGATGATTTTAAAGAAATGAATGGAAAAGATGAGATAACAAAAGACTACGAAAATAAAAAAAAAAACGATTCTCAGAGAGAATTACGTGTTATTGTTGTTTCTAGTGATAAAGATTTATTGCAGCTTTTAGAATATAACAATTTTAATAATATGAAAGTATATGTATGCCAACCAAATAAAAAATATCGTTTAGTTGACTCTAATTTATTTTATGAAGAATATAATATAATGCCTGATCAGTACTGTGATTACCTAATTTTAGCTGGTGATAAAACAGATGGAATATCAGGTGTTCCTAATATTGGTGATAAAACAAGTAAGTGCTTATTAAAAGAATACTATAATATTGACAACATATTAAAGAATTTACATAAACTACCAAGCAAATTACACAATATATTTCTTAATAATTTAGAAAATATAAATATATTTAGAAAGCTTATTAAGCTAAAATGTGAAACGAATCAATCGTTAGAATTAAATGATTACAAACAAACAAACATTAAAAATTTCCAAGAATTTCAAAATTTTGTAGATAAATATTCCTTACACAAATTATTACGAAAAAGTATAATAATTAATTACAAGTAATATATCAAAAAAGTATAATATGCAACATATTAACATTCTAATTATTTTTTTAATGTTGATATTTAACAAAATTAAAAAAAAATTTTGTTAATAGTAGATACATACATTTTTATTTTTTTGTGTTTCATTTCATTTTATATATATATTATTCTATTTAATATTATTATTTTATATATATTTTTTTCTATTTTATTTTATCTTTTTTTTTTCTTCCTCTTTAAATTATCATAATGATGAAATTTTTTGTCTTTTAATGCATACATAATATAAAAATATAAATTTTTTTCATTAAAATGAATACATAAAAATATATAATGCTTTAAAGTAAAACTAAAAAAAAAAAAAGAAAATATAATATTTTGAAATTATTTTGAAATATATGGCACTTTATTTGTTTTTTTTTCTTATTTTATATGCAATGTATATATATATATATATATTTTAATGTTTCTACAAATATGTTCTTACTTATTAATTTATTAATATTTTAATGTGTGTCTAATATTTTATTTCTTGTATTTAATATTTGTTGGTTTTTTTTTTTTTTTTTTTTTAGTTTTTAAATAAATTATTCAGTTAAATTATAATTTTTTAAAATTTTATTACTATATGTATATATATATATATATATATATATATATATATATATATATATATATATATATATATAAATTATAAAAAAAATTAATAACACTAATGTAATTACTATTATTATTATTAATAATAAAAGTTCCCATTATTGATAACATATGTTCTTATACTTGAATATTTATAATTTCAAATTTAATTTTTAATGTCTTTTTTATTTTATTGTTCATTTACTTATAATGTCTTCTTCAGATGAACTAAGTATTTTAATGCAAAATTTACAAAAATGTAATAACACAAATGAGTGTATAAATTTTGATTTAACTAGTACACTACAAGGATTTTTAAATCATTTAGACAAAAATATTTTCGAAAATTCAGAAAAAATAAATGAAAACGAAAATGAAAAAGACTTTATGAACAGTTTCACTTCTGCTGCTATTTTTGTTGAAAATTGTGTTAAAATATTTAGTCAAAAAATTGAATATTTACATAATTTAGCTCATAATACATTGTATAATATTTACAAAGAAAATAAAAATAGTAATTCTTCAAAAAAACAGTTAATTACAGCTTATGAAGAAGAATATTTATTTATTAATGAAATAAAAAACTTAAAAAATACTGCAAGTGAAAATGAAATAATAGAAGATGATTTATTAGTAAAAACAATTCCATTACCTACTTTTTTATTTTCTGAAAATATTAAAAAAAAAGAAAATAATGATGGCGAAATAAATACATTAAATAACAATAGCAATACAAAAAATGATCTTGAATCAAACAATGGAATAGAACATATTAATGAATTTGAGATATTAGAAAAAAACTCCTTAAATTCTTTGAATTTTGATAAAATGTTTCTTGAAAATGATGGGGTATTATTATTAGATATAAATGATTATAATATTTTTATAAATGATCAATTTAATTTTTCTATTCAAAATAAAAATAGTACAATTTTATTTGAAAAATATGATTTTTTTTCTAGGCATTCTACCTACTTATCAAATAATTTAAGTAAATATATTGAAGAAAAAAGAAATGTTGAAGATATATATAAAATTAATCATATTGGAGACTTATTGTGTGAGAAATTGTGTTTTGATATATTTTTATTTAAACAAGATTTTTTTGATTATGATTTTTCACTTGGTATTTTAAGAAATAAAAAAAATATTTTAAATAAATATGATGAGCAAAAAAAATGTTTTTATATATTAGATGAAAATACTCATACAGATGGAAATAAATCCTTAACAGTAGAGACTGATATCAAAATATTACCTAATTATTATGTTTTAAATTGTCAAAACATAAAAAATTGTGATGACTTTTTCAGATATATGCAACCTAACGAAATTTTAGATATAATAAAAAAAAACATTAAGAATGAAAAAAATGGAAAAGAAGAAATAAGTGATAAAGAAAATCAAGATGAAAAAGAAAAAGAAAAAGAAAAAGAAACATATAATCAAAAATATTCAAATGATCAAAAAATATTTCATCAAATAAAAATACCTGAATTATATACTCAAAAATTAGGTTTAAACTTCTCTTTTTATTATTTAGAACCGCTAATCTATAATTTAATAAAAGATTTAAAAAGAAGAAAAAACGTTGAGAAATTTTTTTCCTTAGATTTTTATGATGATAAGCCAAACTACGATTGTGAAATATTAATAGATGATGAATTTAATGATGGAAAAAATCAAGAAAATCGATTAATTGAAGAAAAATTAACTTTAGATAATTTTGTTGATGCCAGATCATTTAATGATGATATTAATAACTTTCCTTTAGAAGTGTTTGAAAAAAAAGATTCAGATCAATTTTTTGTTTCATTTGATGATGAAATTCATGACAGGTAATATTTTATTTCATTATATTTTATTATATTTTATTTTATTATATTTTATTTTATTATATTTTATTTTATTATATTTTATTTCATTATATTTTATTATATTATATTATATTTTATAGCTTGTTTTTTGTCTTTTTATTTTGTCTAATATATAATATTTCTAGTTTATTAATTTATTTTAATTTTGTAGGGTAAATAAATGGAATTTATTTCTTGAAGAAAAATTAGAAATTTTAAGAAAACAACCAAAATATGATGTGGATGATTATAAAAAGAGTATCATTAACTATACTATGAATAGCGGAGATAAGATATATTTCTCAAATATTTTAAAAGATAAAGATCAGTATCAAATATGTAGAAACTTTTTAACAACATTGATGCTAATAAATGTAGGGATTTTAGATATAAAAAAATTAAATGATAAGAACAGTTCAAATGATGTTAGTAATTACGAAATTCATATAAAAAGAGAAAATGTACAAGAATACTTAAGTTTTTCCAAGAGATTTAAAAATACAAGTTTTACTATAAAAGATAAAAAAAGAAAAACGGATGCATTTAATGGTATAAAAGATATATTACCTTTAAAAAAAAAGCCTCATAAAATTTAATCAAACATATATAGAAAAATAAAAAAATAAAAAATAATCTAATATTTTTTAGTAAATTCTTAAAGTTATTATTTATTTACTATATTACATATAAAAATGTAACTTAAATTTTCCTTTTTTAACTTTCATATGACAATAAAAGAAATATCTTATTATAATTTTTTTTTTTAAAATAATAATAATTATAAATTTATCATTCTATTATGATATAATATCGATAAATATATTTTAATTTATTATGTGCTCTCTTTTTCTTTTTTTTTAAATTAATAATTTATTAATTATCAAATAACAGTGGAAAAAAAAAAAAAATTAAAGAATTAAATTTATAATGATAAAGAAAAAAAAAAAAAAAAAGGAAAAAAGAATAAATATTGAAATGAAATATTCTTTTACAAATTGATGGAAAAATAAAAAAAAAAAAAAAATATCACATTTATAAACGTGAAAAAAAAATTATATATAAATGTATATACATATACATACTTTATATATATAAAATTTTTGTATTTTAAGAAGTCATAATTACAAAAAAAAGGAATTTTAAATTATTATAAACAAAAAAAAATAAAAAATAACTAATTAAATATACATAATATATATATATATTATTTTATTTTAAAAAAAGAAGAAATTAAATTATAAAAAACCTTAAAAAAATCAAGATATCTAATTTGAGAATAAATATAATTATCTTTTAACAAATAATCAAAATTAAAACATTTTTGATCAAAACTAGTTTTAAATATAAAATATTTTTGTAAAGGACACTTGTTAGAATCTAATAGTGTATTTAGCGGAAATTGATATTTCTTTTTTCTATTAAAAATGTTTATGTCAAAGAATATTTTTTTAAAGAAAATCTTTAAAATACCTAAAACCCCAATAACATTACAAGCATTATGATTATCAGTAGCTAGTTTAGAATAAATTTCTAAAATACTTTGCAAATTGTCTAAATTATTGTGCTCTAAGAAAAGAGCTTTATAATATAGAGATTCATGATTTTGCGCATCGGAATCTCTTAACAAATATTGCAATTCTTTTCGTTTACTTCTTATAGTGTATTCATCACCTTCATGATATTTTTTTATCAAATTAACGGTTGATTTTTTATATCCATAATAGGAAGAATATATATCGTAATACTGTTTACATACATCACAATTTTTTGAGAAACTTTGAATTTCCTCAAATATATTCGACGTATATTTCTTTTTATAGTAAAATATTTCTTGAATATCATGATTTTCTAGTAAAGTTGAATATCTCGAGAATTCAGATTCATGTAAATCCTTTCCTTCTATATTATTTTCTCCAACATAATTATTATTGTTACGTTGTTTCATTTGCTTTTCTTCTTCTAATTTAATTTGATAGTATGATATTGGCTTATGATAGCAATGCAAAAATTCGGTAATTCTGAAATATTCTAGTATTATATTCTTCATTTTTTTTATTTTTTTAATTTTCTCTTCAATGTTTTTTTCTTTTTTCATTTCATTTATTATAATTTTATCATATTTTTCAAATAAATCTATTTGACTAAAAGATTTAGTTAAGTTATATGTATCGTAATAACTGATTTCTTTTTTTTCTTCCTTTTTATTATATATTGTTTTACTTTTCGTATGTTTATTATTATTATTACTCACACTTTTTTTATAATTATCAGTTCCCTTACTATATTGTAATAATTCCATTTTCAAATAATAACAAAATTTCATTTGAAGAAAATAATTTTTTTTATCAAAAGCATTAATCATCATACAATTTTTTAGCAGTAATCCTGAATTTTGTTTTGCCTTTTTTCTATATGCATATTTAACACTTTTTTCTTTATTATATATTCTTTTTATAATTTTATCAATATTATTGGAATTTAATATAAAATCATTATGAACATTTTTATTATCATCACTATTTATATTTTTATTTTCATTACTTAAAGAAGTTTTGAAATTCTTTAATATATCTTCAATAATGTTATATTTTTCTGTAAATTTTTGCATAGTTTTTTTTTTTTTATCCCACAACAACGAAGCATTGACATTACTTGGGTGGTCTCCTAACTCTGATAACATGATAGATAATAATAAAGATCCAGTATAATCTTTGAATTCATAATTTCTTCTTAACAACTTTGTTAAAACATATAAACGCTCATTGAATAATCCAATAAAATGAAAATATTTCAATGTTCTTTCGCATTTTTCATTAAACGACTTAAATTTGGGATTTATACCTTTTAATATTAATATTCCTTTGTTATATAAAGAAATTAAATTTCCGTTTTTTGCTGATAATGCATAATATTTGTATGATTTTTTTAAATTTTCTATTTTATCTTCATTATAATCACTTAATTTAATCCCAATGTCTGTACCTGAATAATAATGACCTAATAACATTTGAGAAATATTATCTCCTTTTTCTGCAGCTTTTTTTAAGTAATATCCTGCCATCTCTAAATTTTGTTTTCTACCTAAACCAAATTTATATATATTATATTTGGCCAAAATATTTTCCAGACTTTCATCATTACTTCTTATAGCTTTATGAAAATAATGTTCTGCATTCTTAAAGGCTTTGCTAGCTTTTTTATTTAAATTAAATAGGTAATTGTTTATCATTTCATCATCCTTATCTTTTTCTTTTTCTCCTTTCAAGTTTTCTCCATCATTAGTTCTCCAAGAATTTTCAGTATTTTCATTGACCACATTAATTCTTTTAATATCTACATCAATTTTATTTATATTAATGTTATCCTCAGTTACGTTATTAACATTCATATTGCTATTATTTATATCATTTATATTTATATTATTTGAATTATTTTGATAAGTATCATTAGAAAAATCAAAAAAATTAGGTGTTCCATTCATAAAAAAATTATAATTACCTGAATTATTTTGAATATAGGATCTATCTGGCGAAACAGAATTATTTGATATATTATCTGGTGAATTATTAGTTTCATTTGAAACAACAGTTTTAGAAAGTGACTCCTTATTAACAGTTGAGAAAAAAGAATGATAATCATTAAAATTTTCCTCCTTTTTATTCTTATTATTATTTCCATTGTCATTATTATTATTATTATTATTATTATTATTATTATTATTATCATTATTATTATTATTATTATTATTATTATTATTATTATTATTATTATTATTATTATTAATATTATTATTATTATTATTATTACTCTTGTCATTTTTACTACTGTCATTATTATTATTAGTATTGTCATTTTTACTACTATCATTATCATTAGTATTACTACTATAGCTATTTTTTTTCTCATTTTTATTAGTGTTTTTTTTTTTTTTTTTCTTGTTGTATTCTTGATATATATCAAATACGGTATTATTTTTCCCATTATTCGAATTCTCTGATTGTATCAAATTAATTATTTCTTCTTTATTCATTTTCTTAATAATTTCTTCTTTTCTTGTAAACTTTTTGTATTCATCTAAATACGTATATCCTGTTGATAAAGCAGATATACTATCTCCTTGATCAGCCGCTTTTTTCCAAAATTCAAAAGCTTTTTGCTCATCCCTTTCTATGCCTATATTTTCATTTCCTAAAAAATAAATTTCTCCTAAGGCTGCCAAAGCATATGAATTTCTACTATCTGCTAATTTTAAAAAATACTCATATAAATTCTTATTATTATTATCTAAACTGTTTTGTATTAAATGCTTATGATTTTCATTTATACTTTCTTCATATATCCCACTTTCAATAGTAGATGCTGTCTTTAGAGAATCAACAACTACTCCTAAAATGTTACTTAACAAATAATCGCAAGATGTTAAAAAAGGAGATATATTATTTTTGATATATGAATTTTTATAATTTTTTTTATCATATGTAAAATCAAAATAATCCTTTAAATACACATTATTCATCTTATTTTTATATTTTAATCTAATAATATTATTTGTAAACGCCAATTTACTATAAAAATCGTCTTTAGTAGATCCTAATGAATATGATACAATTTTTGATTTTATGTGATCAACTTTGTTAGGTATTATTCTATTTTCATCAGATAAGAAATCATGATTACGTAATACTGGTTTATTTTTATGATAAATATAAAAAAAACTATTAACCGAATTTTCATTAATGCCAATTACATCATCGTTAATTTCTGTAGTAATAGATATAGACGAATTATTTACAAAAATTGGTAAATTTATATGATACAATATACCACTCAAAAAATTGCATAATCCATCTTTTCCTTTTCTTATTAAATTAATGGACTTATCAATATTTCTAGGAAATCCAAAAGGAAATTGTAGCTTTCCATTATGATCATTTACACCAATTAAATAAAGAAATGCTAATACACAATTAGTTTCATTTTTTAATTTATCAATAAATTTTTTTCTTAATAATTTTAACTGATCATGAATTTTATCTTTCATTAGCATAGGTGCAGGGGTATATGCACTTAGATTTATATTATTATAATAATCATAGTAATTCATTTCATTTTTTTTACTTATATTATTAATATCGCTCCTATTTCTAACATTTTCATTTTCCATGATTTTACTTATTCCTTCGTTCTTATCATCATCACTTTGATTATTAACTAATGAATTATTGAATTTATTTTCTTTAACTCCAAAATCAAATTTTTTCTTAAACATTTCATTTATATCAATTATATTTATTATATTGTTTTTTATCTCTTCTTCCTTACTTGCATAATTGCTTAAAAAAAAATCTTCCTTAAAAAATATACTACTTCTACATTGTATATGACCATCATAAAAATTATTCACTTCATTAAAATTATTAATAGTCATTAGATATTCATAAATATCTTTAAAATTTATTTTTTTTTTAATATGAACTTGATTTAAATAATTAAAAATATCTTTGATTGGATTGAACAATAAGGGTATGTATTTATCAGTAATATTATTAATTATATAACCATCTTTCAATTCATATCTATTTTTATAATTATTTAATTCATCTTTCTTTTCTGAAGATAAATTAAAAATTTTATTAATATTTTTTAATATGTAATTATTATACTTTCTAAAATCTTCACTATTTGCTAATTTACTGTAAGATTCTATTAGATTATTCCATAATTCATTATCACCATCTTTTATTTCTAAAACTTCTGCTTCATCTAGTTTCTCATTTTCTAAATTTTCTAACACTGTACTATTTTCTTCCTTTTTTTTTAAACTCTCCATATCATTATATTTCAAATTTTCTTCATAACTACGATCGTATAATTTATTTACATCATTTTTCATTTTATCAATATTAATTTCATTATTTACTTTTTTGCCATTTATATTACCATTATGGCCATCAAAGTATTTATTCTCTTTATTTTTAGTATTGCTGTTAATTTTATCATTGTAATAATCTCCTATATTATTATAATCGCGCATGTTGTTATATCTTTTATTTAATTCAGAATTATTCATATTTATATTTGCATTTTTTTCTTTATTCTCTTCATAATAATTTGGAATATCATCATTAATAAAATCTCTATTTACACTATCATTTATAATCATTTCATTTTGAATATTATTTATTTCATCGTTTTCCTCATCCTTAAATCTACTTCTTTTCTTTATATATCTTAAATTATCAAAGTAATATTCATTGTATAAATTATTCAATATATCAATTAAAAATTCTTTAAATGTTGAGAAAACCAATGTCATTTCTAAATCTAAATAATTTTTTATATTTGAATTGTTCTTAAATTTATATAAAATCAAATTATTATTTAATCTTTTTAGTTTTTTGAATAAATTATTACTAATAGTAACTTTATTATACCAAACATCTTTATCTATTAAATGTTTATGTTTTTCAAAAAATTGATGATTATAATGAAAAAAATAAGAATAAATAAAATCATTAAAACTCTCACAAACGTACATATGAGGAGGATAATTTCTTATAGTATTATTAATTTTAAAATGATGCTTATTATAATTATCCAGTATTTTCATAAAAGAAATTTTATTTAAGTTAACATAAAATAAAAAATTTTCTGAATTCAATAAATTTAAAACTAGTTTATATGTGTATTTGTAAGAATATATTTTATGATCATCAATATAAAATATATAATTGGTCTTGTCAAAGCATGTTTCAACTAATCTGAAACTGTTATACCACCGAAATAAAGATAAAATAAAATGTCTTTTAAAAATATTTTCTTTAATATCATATTTAAATAATTTTTTTTTTTCAATATAAGAGTGTATAAGTATATTACTACTGTTAACAAGTGTTATTATATCTTTTAACGAATTATAAATATCACTATTTATTTTTGTTTTTAGTGAATATTCTTCCAGTATATTAAAATAATCATAATTTTTGTTATTTATACTTCTTAATATTAACTCATCCATTATTTTGTCATATTTTCCAATTTCTTCTTCATATGCTAGAATGAAATTTTCCTGTTTTTTTATATTTTTCTTTCTATTTTTTATTCCTTTTTTACTTTCATTTTCATAACTTGCATTTACGTTTACATAATTTTCATTTATCTTTTTAATATCTAATTTACTTTTATTTCTGTCTTTTTCATTTTTATTTTCTTCATTAATATCACTAATTTTTACATCTTTATCTTTTTTCCTGCTTTCATTTTCATTATTAGCATCTGTTAATTTTATTTCCTTTTTAATGTGCTTGCTTAAATTTCTTTGATGATAACTTATATTGTCTTCTTCGAATTTTCTTTCTTTTTTTTCATTCGTTATATATTTACATTTAATTATTAGCAGAAAAAATGAAAATATAAAAATTAGATAAAAGACATTTTTAACCATATTTGCTCATAAAAAAACTCTTTTTTTTATCTTTTTACTTTTTGCCTTTTTTTTCTTTGTTGTTGTTTTTAGAAAATAAAGGAAATAGGATTAAAAAATTAAAAATATATTTACTAATTAATTGATTTTTTAATGTTTTTCTTAATTTTAAAATAGCATAAACTATAATACACCAATCTATGTATAAATATGAAATTAATAAACAACTTAAAATATCAAATGAAAAAAAAAAAAAAAAAGTATGTATAAAACAAAATCAAAGTCTTCTTAAACACACAAAAAATCAAATTTTTTTTTTTTTTTACTTCATCTTTTTAAAAAATTGGCATGCTCAGTAAAAAAAATAAAAAAAAATATAAAAAAAAATAATATAATAAATATAATTATAAAACTTTATTTATTCTAGATATATTTATTTTATTTATATATACAACATTCTTTTACTTATTTTTGTTATTTTTCATAAATTCAAAATAAAAAAAAAAAAAAGGTGCAAAATTATTAGATTTTTTTTTTTTTTATATATAAGAAAAATTAAAAAAAATATGAATTAAAAAACGTATAGAGAAATGCAAATAAAAAAATATTATACAATGTAAAAATACTATAAAGCTATTAAGAAAAAAAAAAAAAAAAAGTATTGTGATAGATTTAATACAAAAAAATATATATTTTTTTTTTTTAAATAAACCTGAAAAATTATTTTATTATAATCAATTTATTTTTTTTTTTTTTCACACAAATTTCATTTTTCTTAATTTTTTTTTTTTTTTTTTATTATTTCACACAACTCATTGAAATACACGATAATTTTAAGAAGCATAAAATTCTAATAGTGTAATATTATAAAAAAAAAATTTTTTAAATAATACGTATTTTTACATTTATTTTATAATTTTTATGAATAATTGTTGAATTGTAATGTTATACAAATCTTAATTTACTTATCAATAGTATCACAATTTAATTTTATTAGTAACTCATTTCACTTAATGTTGTCTTATAATATTTATACATTAACATTATAAGATATTATAAAATATTATTTTCGATTATATAGTCGTTTCATACTATTTTTATTGAAAAGAAAAAATATAAAAATAATAATTTCAATAGGAAAATATCAACAACTTTTAGTTCAATAACTCTAATTCTAGTTTATAAAATAAAACCATTATATTTTCTTAATTATGTTTACAGTAATTCATAAAATTCTTTTTATAGTTAATAAAATAATATTGAATTTCAAAAAGACAAAAAAAAAAAAAAAAAGAATAAAATATCATACATCCTAAAACATATTTAGATAAGAAATCCTAATTACTGCACAAAAATATTATCCAAGAAAATATAAAAAGTTACAGTTATATTATGCAATATATTATTATAACAAAAAAAGTATATGTACAAATGCATATAATTATATTTAGAATTCTTTATATAACTATTGTTAGAATTACTTCATTTAAAAAAAAATCATTTTTTTTTAATTTTATAGTAATACTAATATTTACAATAATGTTCCAATAAAAATATGGAAAACCAAAAGTGCTGTTTTATTCTAATAATCTATATTATTGTATAATAATCAAATTTTTCATTTTAAAAATTTTTGGTTTTTAAATTAATGAATATTTTCATTCATTTTTGATATATTTTTTGTATTTTCATTTTTATCTTTCATAAGAAATAATTGCATATACTAAATAACTTAAAGAATTGTACTATGTTTATCTTATATTAAAATTAATAAAAAAAAAAAAAAATTAAATATAAAAAACATATTAAGGTTTTTTTTTTCTCTGTTTTGTTGTATTAAATTTTATATATATATATATTTATTTATTTATTTATTTATTTATTTATTTATTTATTTACTTATTTTATTTATTTATTTACTTATATTTATTTTTTTTATTTTTTTTTATTTGTAATTTAATAATCACAAATAAAAAGTGTTGGAAAATATTCTAATTTGTCAAGAAAAAAAAAAAAAAAAATTGTTTTTATGTGTATACATTAATAAATACATTTTTTTTTCTTTAAAGATGCTATTCTTATACGTAGTTTTTGTTATAATTCCTTTTTTGATATTTTCTTTTTTCGTATATAGAAATGTGTCAAAATTTATTCATGAAAAAAATAAAAGAAATGAATTTTTTAGTTGTTTAAAATATGACAATAAACAATATGAAACATATGATAATTTTTCAAATAAATATGAAATAGAGAAGTATAAATATTATCTAAAAATTGAAAGAGGTATAGAAGCTAATTATAATACTGATATACTCGAAGAATTAAATGGTGAAATTAAAAATGAAAAATATAAACAAAATGTACAATATATAGAAAATATACTAGATGATATTTATAATGATACTAAATATATAGAAGACAATGAAGTTGATGATCCCCAAAATAATTGGATGAGGTTAACCTTTCTAATTCATTTTATATATATATATATATTTATCTAATTATTTTTTAATTTTATTTTCTTTATTAGAAAATTAGCAAATGAAGATGTAGTAAAATTAAAAGTTTTATTACTAAAGAAAGCTATTTGTTTTTTACCTATTTGCAATAAAATATTTCAAGACAAAAATAAAAAATATAGATTATATAATAATTATTATATTGATGATAACATGTCGAAACAGCTCGATGGAGTATTAACATTTATGAATTCATAAATTTGCATATATATATTTATACAATTATTTTTCATAATTTTATAATTTTTTGTTCTTTCAATTATCTATTTTTTTTTTTTTTTTATAAGCAATGTGACGATTTTTTAGAAGAATTTAACAGAATCATATTTGAAGCCAACTGTTTAACAAATAAATGGGGTACTCATAATAAAAAAAATACACATATATATATATATATATATATATATATATTTATTTATTTATTTTATGATATGCTCTAAATTTTACTTATTTTTTTAAAATTGTTTAGGAGAATCAATTATATCGGATGCATACAAAATTTATCATCACAATAAAGCAAAAGCAGAAGAAGAAAAAAAAAAAAAAGAAGAATTAAAAAATACAATAAAAAAACAAAAAATAAAAGAAAAAAAATTAAAAGAAACTACTGAAAAGGCTAATTTATTAGCTAATGAAATAATTGAGGTAAGACTAAGAAAAAAAATTATATTTTATTTATTATAAAAAAGTAAAAAATATGAAATATAAATTTTATTTTTTTTTTTTTATAATACAGGAGGAAAATACAAAAAAAAAAAAAAAGAAAAAATAAATAATTCTAAATTTATTTTATTTATTTATTTATTTATTTATTTATTTATTTATTTTATTTTATTTTATTTTATTTTTTTTGTCTGAGATTTAATTTGGGTCTATTTTTATAAATGACCGTATAATTTTTTTATTTTTTAAAAACATACATCTTTTTTATTAAATCTTTTACTATTTTTATTTTATAATAAATATATATATAGTTTTTAAAATATGCTATGCTTACAAGAAATAGCTTTTTCTTTTTTCTTTTTTCTTTTTTTTTTTTTTGTATAAACACTAATTTTTTTTTCTTTTTTTTATAAAGGATAATTATGCAATGTTGCATTCATATTTTTTATTCCTAAATTAAAAGGTGTAAATTTATGTTCATTACTATATTTTGTTTATTATTCATAATATTTTAAATTAGCTTTATAAAGTTAATTTAATTTTCAAGATTAGTTAAGAAGTGGATACTTCATATTATAATTAGATCCTAAAATTTTCTTTCTTTTTTTACTAATAGCAAATATTTAAATTTTAAAAAAATTCTTTTTTCTTTTCTATCTATATATATAACTGAGTACACTAGCAAATAATATTTTATTTTATATTATATATATGAAATAAATGTTATAAATTTGAATGATTTATATAGTCTATTTTATCATTATCACTAATTATAATTATATTATTTGGCTATTATTGTTTGTTCCTTTTATTTTTACTTTTGTATTTGAATTTTGTCTACTTTGTATTTCTAGTTTTGCTTCTAAATTATTTTTAAGAACATCATTTGTATTATTTATGTTATAATTTGTAAAAAAAGTTTCAACAGTTTCATTTTCCTTCATTAAATTATGTTCGTCTTCATTTAAAATAAAGTTTTGCGAATTAAAATAATTATCAAATAATTCATTATCATTTTTCTCTTTTTTATTGTTATGATAGTTTTTACTTATTATCTCATCTTTATTATATAAAAAATTATCATCTTCAGTTTGAAAATTTGTGAGTATTTCTCCATGTTTTTTTATTTTTTTATTTAAATCTTTTATTTTATGAAGAATCGATTTTATTATAATTTTCTTATTTATATTTTTTATAGCATCTATCTCTTTTTTATCATTTTCTATGTTTTTATGTTGTTTTTGAATTTCATTTTCATTCATAATTGATTCATCTAAAATATTTAATATATTAACTAAATAATTTATCTTCATTTCTTTGTAAAATAACATTTCTTTCATTTCTTCTTTTATATTTTTTAAGTTTTCTAGTTTTTTTTGCAAATGTGTAGTATCCTTTTTCAATAGCATATTCATTTTATACATATTTGTTTTCTCTTCAGATATTATATAATTTTTTTCTTCTTTTTGAAGTAGATTTTTTTTTATTGTTTTCAATTCTTCCTCTAGATTTTTAATTTTAATGTCTTTATTTTCTGATAAAGATATATAATACTCTAATTTCTCCTTATAATTATTTAACACATTACTTTCTATAGAGTAATTTGCCGGATTTTTTAATTCTTCTTTTAATTTATCATTTTCTTCTTTTAAATTATGTTTTTCATTATTTGCTTTTATTAATAGATTTTTTATATTAATATATTTAGTGTAAATATTATTTATTAAGTTTTTTTTTTTCTCTTTTTCTTCTTCATAATTTTTTGTTATTTCTTCCAATTTATGTTCGAAACTTTTTTTTATTTTTTCTTTTTCTTCTTCATGAAAAGTAACTTTTTCTTTTAAAAGTTTTTCATAATTTAATTGAGCTTCACTTTTCTTTATGATTTTAACATTATTTTCTTTTAAAAATTTCTTTTTATTGTTATTATTGTTATTTTTATTTACTATATCGACTTTATTTCTCATTTCATTTTTATTTTCCATTTGATCCCAGTTATTTTTTTTCTTCTCTACTAAATCCTTTTCTTTTTTTAAATCAAATATATTTTCAATACAATTATATTTTTCATATTTTTTTTTAGAATTATTCCTTTTTTTATTATTTTTGCATATATTTGTATTTTTAAAATCATTTTTTTCTATGCCTTTGTATTTTTGTAATTCATCATGGTAATTATAATATTCATTTTGATAACTGTCGATATGATTTAGATTTTCATCAATATTACTACCATTATCATGTTCTCCATCTTTATAATTATTACAAACAATTTTTTGATAATAGACATCATCATCTTTTTCATATTCATTACTATAATATATATTCTTAGTTTTATTTTCATATATATTTTGATAATTTTCATATTGTAAATTTTTATTTAAACTATTTTCGTAATTTTTTTCTTTAATTTTAAATTTAGTTAAATCAAAAACTTTTTCGTAAGTGGCAGAATTGGAATCTGCAGAATTTTCATATATTTTATTGTCATAATTATATATGATAAAATCATTAAATGAATTTTTTTGAGAACATTTAATTTCTTCTTTTAAAGTAATTTGATTGAGTATGTTAAAATTGTCAAGCAAAATAGATGCTTTTTCGCACTTTTTAAAATTCATATGTTGAACATTTTTGTTATCATTATTACTCTCACTATAATTTGAATTTAAAAAGAAAGAATTTAATCTTTTATCTATTCCATCATATTTAAATAAGTTTGTTTTACTTTTATGCATCGTTTAATGAAGAAATAAATAAACTCATATTAACTTTATATAATATAGAAGAAAAATATATATATATATATATATTTGAGTATTTAAAAAAAAAAAAAAAATTATCCAATTAGACTAAGAAACGTATATACATATATTTTCTTTTGAAATTATAAAAAGTAATAAATTGTTTTAGTAAATACAAATATATATATAGAGAGAGGGAGAGAAATTTAATTAAGCAAATTTTTGTTTTTTTATAATTAAATTTGAAAATAAATATGTTTTCTTATTTATATAAGAATATCTTTTTTTTGGGGGGGAGAATTTCAGCATTTAAAAACAACTATTGCTAAATATCCTTGATAAAAACAAAATAAAAATGAATTTTCCTATAAACAGAAATTTAAAAATTTAAATAAGTTTAAATATATATATATATAAATATATATATATGTACATATGTATATATTTTAACTTTAGCAGAGATGTTAAAAGAAAATGATTCTCCTATTATACATATCCATCCAACACCGAAATTTCTATCTAAAATTTCTTTTATATTTTTTATAGCATTCTAAAAAGAGAAATAAAATAAATATTTGATAAATGTAGAAAGTAATAGACAGTATATAATTTAATAAATATATAATAGTCAAATAATAAATACTAGACAAAAAAATAAAAATTAGCAATAACGAATATATGCTAAATATAAAAATATATAGAATATAAATAATAACAGTATAAAAATTTGGAATACAAAAATAAAAAAAAAAAAATATATAATAGGAAATAATACTTCAACATTAATAACATTAGTATTTGCATTGGTAAACTTATCTAATACTCCAGTTATTATATCGACGATATTATTTTGATTATAATAAGGAATATCAGATTTCTAAAAAAAAAAATTTTATTTTTTGACTTATTTTTTTTTTTTCTTGTAAATATACTATATTTGTTTAGAAATAAATAAAAAATAAATTATTATGATTTTTTATTTTTTTTTTTTTTAACAAAAATAAAAATCTATATATATTTTTTTTTTTTATTTGAATACTCTAATTAAAAGACTTTGCATATGTTTCTTCAAATTTTGGTAGAAATTTTCTGAACTCATTTTTTTATGTGTTAACAAATAAAAATGTATAATATTTTTTAAAATTTTAGTATTTCATAAAATAACCTTTTTAATAATCAATAAAAAAGGAATTTATTTCTAAATATAGATTATTTATATATTATATCCTAATATTACATATAAAAATGAAATATAATGCTCTACAGCAAGAAGAAATAGAAAAAAAAAAATTATTATATATACTCTTATGTAAAATAAATATATAACAATTAAAAATATTATATATATATATATATATATATTTATATCTAATGAAAAAATAAATAAAATAAAAAAATTATTATATATATATATATATGTATATATAATAATTTTAGAAATAAACAAAAAAAAAAATAAATTTTTTTTTTTGCTAAATATGTGTCTAAATGTATTAAAGCAAATTTAATATAAAATAAATTTTTAAATCACAGAATTTAATTAAAAATAAAATAAATGAAATATAAAAAAAAAAAAAAAAAAAAGTTATTTATCTATATTTATTAAAATGTAAATATATATATTTTTTTTCTTGTCTACATTTCACTTAAACAAAGACATATTTTTTCTGTTATATAATCGACATTCTTTTGAGTTATACCAGATATATTTATTCTTCCATTATCAATTATATATATATGATAATCCCTTAACTTCTTGTAAATATTACCAAGAATTGGAACAAAAGAAAATATACCTTTTTGCTTTTTATAAATATTCCAATCATAATTTAAATTATATTTTTTCTGATAAAATTCTAGTTTATCAAAAAATAAAATTCTATTATTTTTAATACGATCGGATAATTCATATAAATCTTTTAACCATAAGGATTTTAATTTTTCATTTTTTAAAACTTCGCAAACGATTCTATTGGTATGAATAATAGGAGATGTGTAAAATCTTCTGATAAGAATACGTAAATTATTAAAAAGCAATTGTCTCTCAGTTTTGTTTTTACATACAATGTGTAGAGCCCCAGCTCGTTCACCGTATAATGACATGTTTTTAGAAAAAGATTGACATACAGCAAATGAAATTTTTTTTTCTTGAAATTTTCTAATTAATAGCACATCTTTATCTATATCAGAATTTCCAAGACCTTGGTAAGCAACATCAAATATAACTAAATGATTTTTTTCTAAAACTATTTCAGCTATTTCATCAAAATACATTTCTTCAATATCTGTACTACATGGATTATAGCAACAGGCCTGAAGAAGTATGCATGATCGATTTTCAATGTTTCTTAAATCATTTAAAAATGATTCATAATTTATATCTAATAATTCAGAATCAAAATATTTCAAATATTTTAAATTAAAACCAAATGATTCTATCATATAAATATGATTTACATATGGAATGTTTGTTACATATATACTATCAATATTAAAACCCTTTAAAAATTCCAATATTATAAATATAGCACCTGTACCCCCTATTGTCTGAATAGAACATATTCTCTTGTCTCTCATATATTCTGAATTTTCTCCAAAAATTAATTTTTGAGTTAAAATAGAAAAATCTTTAGTACCATTACTTAATAAATAAGGTTTTTCCTTATTTTTTTCTAAAATTAATTTTTCTGCTTCTAATACACTTTTAAATACATGTAACCCCCCATCTTCAGTACAGCATATACCTATAGACAAATTTACTTTTTTTTCTGATTTATCCTTTGTAAATTCACGTGTGCTTGTTAAAATAATATCAGGTTTACTATCCTTTAAATTCGACAATACGTTTTCCATTTCTTTTTTTTATATTTTCTTATTAATATATATATATATATATATATATAATAAATTAATTTCAAAAAATTATATCAATAATTAAAAAAAAAAAATTGTTAAAAACAAATTATAATAATTTAAAAAAATAAAATTTTACAAATAAATAATTTTGATGAAAAAAACTTGTGACTAAATAACTTTATACTTGAATATAGATAAATATATTTAATTAATAAAAAATTAAACAAAATATTATCTACCTTAAAACTCTAAATAATAATAAAAAATATTCAAATTTTGCTTTATAAAAAATTAAAAAAAAAATATATAGAATAACAGATGATGCCAAAGTATTTTTTATATATAAATTTTTATATGAATTGTTTTTATTTTTAAAATTATAATTGTTTCATAAAGTTAGAGAAATTCTTATTTAAAAAATTAAGATAAAATTTTAAATTCCTTAATGTAGGCATTAAAAGCATTTGTAACTATTCTTTTCGCTTTTACTTATTTTGTTATAAATTTATACAAAAAAAATATTTATGTATTTTGAAATACTTTATATTAATTATGATATATATAAAATAAGAAGAAACTTATTTGAAATTCATTTTTATTAATGCTTTATCTTTAAAATATTAATTTGCATAAGGGTACTAATTTATTTTATTTTTTTTTTTTTGGATGATCAAGGGAAATATTTTAAAAAACATATTTTAAAATTCTTTATAAAAATTCTATTTTTTTATATATAAATATAAGCAATTTTTATTAAAGAATATTAAAAGTATTTATTATTATAAGAATACAAATAAAACAAAAAATTAAAGTTATAAAACATAGATTACAACTAAATAAAAGTGTTATGTAAAAACTACATATAAGTTCCTAACACAATTTTTTGTATTTTTTTTTTTTTTGTTTTTTTTATATTAATATGTAAATTTATAATTCTAAATTATAAAAGTGTATAAAACTAACTGTTAATTAAAAAAAATATGAAAAAATAAAAAGAAACAAATTATTCATTTTAATTATTTCAAAAAATATAATTCAATAAAAATATATTTAATAATTAAAATTAAATGTAATTAATACATTCATATAAAAAATATACTTAAAAAAATTAACACATATATAATGAATGATTACAAATATATAAAAAAAATTTTAAAATAAATAAAAAGTATCTAAAATTAAAATACATCATTTTAAAATAAAGTGGAAAGGATACACAAAATAAAAGCTGAAGCTAAATTTTTCATTAATAATACTATTTTCATTTCTTTTATTAACAAATATATATTTGATGATAAACTATATATATATATATGATTTTCTTTCTTTTTTCTTTTCATTTTAACGATAAACTACTTTTATATATTTTTTTTGTGTTATTTTTTTTATTATCTTTTTTTTATTAGAGTAATTTAATGAATTTTTACAAAAAATTCTATTTTTTTTTAAATTATTTAATCTGTCGTTAAAATTATCAAATTCGATATCCAATTTTTCCTCATTATTGTAAATCTTATTTTTAGTAAGTTTTTGTTCGTAAGTAGAATTATTTGCTTTATTAGTATCTAATCTTACTTCAAATAAAGAAAATTTTGATATATATATTTTTTTACCTTTGTAAAATATTATTTTATAAAACTTTTTTAATTTTTGTGCGTAGATATTCCAGTAGTAATTAATAATTCTTTTGTTATACACTGTAGTTCTTAATATTTTATTTAATTTTTTAATATTATCTTTTACAATATTTATATTTTTTGAAAATAAAATATCATATATATTTTCAAAAAAATTATTTTTTTTTTTATTCATTATTATAAAGGAAGATTTTTTAATTTCTTCTTTTTCTTCATCATGTTGCTCATTTTTTAAAGAATTTAATTTGAATTTCAAGTTATTGTATTTATTAATACAAAAATTAATAAAATTATAATATTCATAATTATTTTTAAAAATATTTAAATTAATATTTTTCATAATATTTTCATAGCCACTATTATAATTTGTTAATTCATCAGATTTTGACAAATGGTAATACAAACTTAATAATGAAGGGCTGGATAAATATTTGTAAAAAAAATTAAAATTTTTGCAATATGTCTTTGTATACATTTCTATTACCCAATGTATGCCTTGTATATAATTTTCAACAATTTTCTTTTCTTCTTCGTAATTCATTTTATTTTTATATTTTTCTTGATAAACCTTTGTCAAATATATTTCCATTTTCATGTCTTCATTTTCATGGTTTCCATTAAATACATAGTTGCATTTTTCATTTGAATTAATAATTTTTGTTTTATCCATTTTATTACTATTCCTATTATTTACTTCCCTGCTTTTTATTTCATTATTTATTATGTTACTTTTACTCTCGTCATTTATTTTAGGTTCTTTTTCTCTTATGCTAAATTTTTTTTTTTCCTTTTCCAAATAAGAGCTTTTATTTTTTAGTGAATCGTCACAATTCATCTCTTTAATGCCATTTGTTTCCTTTTTGTTGCTATCAAGTATTTTTGAATCAATATACTTTATATATGAAGAAAAATTATTTTTTAAGAGACTATAAGCTGCTATATGCATCGAAATTTTTTTTTTTTTTGAAGCAGCTGAATAGTAATATTTTTCATTATTTTTAAAATATGTCAGAGTACATTTATATAAATCATTTTCTTTAATAATTTCTATTAGTATATCATCCTTTTCTATTATACGTTTACTTATTAATTCATTTAAGAAAGATAACGGAAGACAAGAATAATTTTCTTTAAAAATATTTTCATTTGTATTTGTGCTATTATTACTAGCATCTTGACTATTATAATTTAAAAAATTATTAGAAAAGCTAATAATTTTCTGTACTTCATTTAAAAAAGTTAAAAAGTTTTTTTTATTTAATACATAATTTTTATTTAAAAATCCACAGTATATTTCTTCATTTTTAATTTTTTTAATTTTTTCTAACATCTTAAAATATGCTTCAAAAAAAATGCAGAAATTTCCTTCTTTAATTTTTGGTAGGTAATCATTTCCTTTTAAAATAAATAAAATCAATAAATCTCTTTTTATAAATTCAAAAGATTGAGGATATTTATTTAAAAATAAATTAATAAAAGTACTTAAATTATATAAAACCTTTATTTTTTTTTTATTTTTTTTTAAATTTCCTATTAATTCATCCTTATTATTCTTAGTAAAATTACTTTTTTCATATCCCATTAGATGATTTTCCTTCTTATTTTTATTATCACATATATTCATATTAAATGTTTGATATGTATATATAAATATGTTATGTATATTGTCTAAAGCTAAGCATTGTAGTAATAAGTCTGCATCAGCACCAACTATAACAAATGATTCTTCTTCTACATTTTTATAATATTTTTTATTGTCTCCAGCAAATATATTAATATCTCTTTGTGGTTTATTTGAATTGTCATTATTTTTATTATTCGTTTTTTTTTTGTTCTTTTCGATATAAACATAATTATTTATCCAATTCATAAGTTTAAGTTCACCTTCTCCTATTTCTTTATCAGTAGAAACAAAAAATTTTACATTTTCATACTTCTGAAGTGATGATAAATATTTTACAAAATTCACAAGAAAATAAGAAATTTTATTTATAAATATACTTCCACATGTTATATCATTTATATATTTATCATTTTCAGAAATATGCAAGTTTTCATTTTCTTGTGATTTCACCTTTGCTCTTCTTTTTATTTGTAATTTCAATTTTGAAAATGGGCATATTCCGTCAATCGCAAAAATAACATTTTTACTAGGATGAAACTTTTTCAATACATTTTTTATTAAGATAGACAATTTAAAAAAATAATTGTCATAACTAATAAATTTCACGTTTGCTTTGTGAAGTAGTTGATTTAAATCAAATAATAAATTATCTACTTCAAATATATTTTCCTTTTTTTTAGTTGTATTTATTTTAATATTTCTTTTAAAGTTTTTTATATCAAGTAAATTATTTTTATGAACAACTTTTACACAACTAGGAAAGTTGTTAATTAACCATTTATGTAATCCGGGTATACCGCATTTAGCTAATAATGAAAATATAAAAAGAAAAAATAAAGATTTTAAATTTATATATTGGAGCATATCATTATATTAAAAGAAAAAAAAAAAAAAAAATTATTTAATTCACATTTTTTTATTTAATTTTTAATTTTTATCTTTTTATTTATTCATTTATTTTATGTTATAATAAAACTTATAATAAAATTAAAACTTTTTTTTTTTTCTTTTTAGCATATATATGTAGCGCTTTTTTTTTTTTTTTTTTCTCTCATTTTCATTTAATAATAATGTATATGAAACATTATCATGAAAAACTTTTTAGTAAATATAAAATTGATAATGTAAATAAGAAAAAAAAAAAAGTTAAAACAATTAAACTGTTATGAAATTTTATTACTTAAATAAGAAATTTTTTTTATAAATTTATAAATGATAAATATCTTAAATGTCCCTTCTTTTAAATATATATGTTAAATTTTAATAAGTAATATTTATAAAATAAGGTATTATTTTTTGTCATTTAAAATTTTATAAATATTTTCTTTTCAATGGTTTACACTATCAATATTTGATAGTTCTTTTATATTTCTTTAAATTATGAAATAAAGATATCTTTTCTTCTTTAATGCTTTCTTTTTTAAAAATTTTGTCATTTTTTTTTATTTCTACAAGATTAAATTTTGTATAGCATTCAACTTTCTCAAAATATATAAATCTTCATTTATTTTCCCATATTTTTTATTTTATTTGAATAACTATGAAAGGCATACATTAAAAAAGAACTTCAAAATAATATTAAAATAAATAATTTGTTTTCAGATGTAATACTTAGCGTAAGTAAAATATGTATGAAATCTAAACAAAAAAAAAAAAAAAAAAAAAAAAAAAAAATGCGTATCATTATTTTAATATATACCATAAATAATTCTTAGAAAAAAAATGTTTACAGTTGTTCTAATATATATATATTTGCCTTTTTTAATAAAAATTAAAATATTTACTAAAAACATTCTAATAATATCGTTAACTCATATGCATTTATGTTTACATTAATTATAAGAAACAAGCTTATTCAACATATATTTTTATCTCATTTAAAAAATAAAAAAATAAAATAAACAAAAAGAAAAAAAATTTTAATTAAATCATTGATATATTTCTTTTTTCTTCAAATGTTCATGCTTTTTTTTATTCTTTTTTATTTTATTTTATTCTTCTATTTCTTTTTTTTTTTTTTCTTAATAAATTTTAAATTAATTTTAATAAAAATGTATTTAAACTGCCTCCTTATTTATCATATGCTTTTGTCTTTCCTCCATTGAAATATATGGACTTGTTCCTATTTCATTTCCTTTGGTTTCTTTAACAAAAAATAAAACAAACAAGAAAGAAATAATAGACATAATTGCAAAAATAATAAAAAGAACAGATGGAGATTTTTTTATGATAACATCTGATGGAAATACAACAATAATTGCACATAACCAATTTACTAAAGAAGCCAAACTTGCTGCACTATCTTTTATTTCGGATGGAAACATTTCATGTAAATAAAGCCACAAAACTGGACCATAGGACACAGCAAATGAAATAATCATAACAAAAGTTGCAACTATTGAAAGCATTTTTACGAAATGTGATTTTCTATTAATTTCATTAGCAATAGCTGTTGGTAGATATGCAACAATAATACCAGCGCATCCCCATAGTAATAAAGTTTTTCTTCCTATTTTTTCAACAATATAAATAGCTGGGAATGTCATTAAAAAGTTAATTACGGTCATAATCACACTTAAAATAGTTATTAAATTTTTATCCAAAAATTCCTTGTATAATTCATTTGAGTTAGAAACCAAAACGTTTATACCTGTTAATTGTTGAAATCCTGATAAAATACAACCCAATAATATAACATATCTATAAGAGGGGATTTTTAATGCAGCTAATAATGATAAAGAATTTCTTTTTGCTGCTTCATTTTGTTCAATAGCTTCTTGAATAGCTTTTAGAGGTTCATCAACATCATCAGTTCCATATATTTTTTTCAAAATTTTCTTCGATTCTTCTATTTTCCCATGTTCAAATAAATAATATGGTGTTTCTTCTTTAAAAAAAAATACTAATAAGAAAATACCTAAAAGAGATATAAAAGATGGAATTAAAAACATTAATCTCCACCATATTTTTTCAAAGTTAGATAACGGATCCTTTGACTTTGCATCAGGACCACTACCCATAGCTAATCCCAATAATACAGCGATAAAAATTCCAAAAGTAATACATAATTGATGTAAAACACCATATGCTCCCTTTTTATCTTTATGTGTCATTTCTGATATATACATAGGTACACTAACAGTAATTAAACCAACACCAAAACCACTTAATAGACGAGCAAATAAAATTGTGTGAAAATGATGAGTTATTGACGTCAAAATACTAACAATAACAAAAAAATTATAAATTACTAGTAAGGAAAATCTTCTTCCATACTGTACCAAGTAACTTGAAAAACCACTACCAATAACTGCACCAACAAAAACTGATGCTAATAAAAAGGAACTTTGTATTGTATTTGTATCACAATTTAATCTATCAACACCATTACACCATTCAAATTCAACAACTATAAAATTTTTTATAGTATTTAAAACACTAACTTGATACCCAAATATAAAAGATGCTATACATGCAGATAATACATATTTAAATGAGGTATTGAAAAACTTATTCTTTTCTAAACTACCAGAAGAGCATTCCGTTTTATTATTATCATCTATCTTCATTTTATTAAAACGGTACTTTATATAAATTATTTTTAAAAATTAATATTTACGAAATTTTAACTGCGTTGGATATACAACAGCATAAATTTTTATTAAATAATTAAAATTATCAATAAAAAAAAAAATTTTTTTTTTAATTTTTTATCTACAATTAATGAAATAAAATTTTCTTTTATTTATTCCTTAATTTACTAAATAATTTTTATATTTTTAAGTTTTTTTTTTTTTTTATTTTTATTTTTTTTATTTTTATAATACTTATGTTTACATATATATAACATATGTATTTATATATATACATATATATATATATATTTATAGAGAGAGATTTATATTTATATATATATATATATGAAATCTTTATTGTTTGATAAATTTTTTTCTCAGTCCACTATGTAAAATTTTTCAAATCTTAATTTTTATTTTTATTTTTTTTTTTTTTTTCTATGACTTGTTTTCTAGGAGAGAACGTTAATTTTTTGATCCATTAACATGCATGAAATTCTTCTATTTTATTTTTTTTTCTCTTTTTTTTGTTTTTTTTTGTTTTTTTTTTGTTTTTTTTTGTATTATTTTTTCTATTTAGATAAACACTTAATTTTATATCTAATTTTTATTTCTTAATATTATTTTTCATTTTTTTTTAAAAAAAATTTAGTATTTCTAATATATCTCAAATTTGATTTTTATCATGACATATTTGATTTTTTTTATAGCCTTGCTATCGTATTTCTCTTTATGTTATCCTAATTAACAATTTTCTATATTTTTTCTTATAAATATTTTATTATATTGCTTTTTATATTGATTTAAGCATCAGTTTATGCTGATACATTTAAAAAAAAAAAAAAAGTATAATACAATTATAACATTTATATTTATTATCTTTTTTTAATTATAAATATGAATTCATATATTAATGTAATATTTGTATAAATATTATTATATATTTTAATTGTTTAAACATTATAAAATAATGTAAATATTAAAAATATATTTTTATTTTAAATTAACAAAAAAATGTAACATTTTTTTTTGTCTGAGAAAATATATATATGAAGATAGTAACAATAAAAACAAGAGTAATAAAATATTTTTATGAATATTATATTTTAATATAAAAAAAATTGAATATAGTCAATAACAAGAAAAATTCCTATATTCATATATATACGTGTGTATATTAATAAGTTTAAAATTATAAGAACAATATTATATTTATTATTTTGAAAACATAAGCTTCAAATTATTACTTAGAAGATTAGTATAAAAAAAAAAAAAAGTTTAAATCTCGAATTTAGAGAAAAAAAAATATAAAAAGACAATATAATAAAAAGAATATAAGAAAATATTTTGCTTATTAAATATAAAAAAGTTGATATTATTTGTAACTTTTTAATTCAATAATTGAAAACTAAAATATCTCGAAAATAAGAATTTATTTTAAATGCAAAAATAATTTATTAAATAACACATGCTTTATGAATTATATAATAGTGCATATATATATATTTTTTATATTTAAGATAGCTTGTGATTTATTTCATATATTTCTTTTGGTTATTTTTAAAAATATATTATTTGTATTCTTTTTTTTTTTTTTTTTTTGGTTTAAATTTATATGTAATATTTTTTTATTATAAACTTTACAGCTCTAGGTCTTTAAAAAAAATGAAAAAGTTTAATAAAAAGAGAGAAATATATATATATATGTAAGGAATACTCTTTTTATTTAAGAAGAAATAGAATGTCATATTTATTACAAAAACATATAGTGCATTATATATATTTTATTATATTTTTTTATTTAAAGAAGAAAAAAAAAAAAATGTAAAATAAGTGTGTAATATAAAATATAATCACACACTTCTTTTAAAGATACATTTAAGACTGCCTAATAATATTATACCTTTAAATAAATATAAAAGAAAATTAAGAAATATTTCTTTTTTAATTCCTTATGCATTTGTTACTTTTTTTTTTTTTTTTTTTTTTATATATGTTCATTATTGAAATAAAAATATATTGTAATATATTCTTTTGATTTAATTCATTTCAAAATAGAGTAGGATACTTTAAAAAAGTATTTTTTTTTTTTCCGAATTCTCCTTCTATTTATGCACACAAAAAAAAATATTTAAAAAATAAAAAAATAAGTTTACTTTCATTTATTTAAATATATTGCAAAACTATTTTAAGAATTTGCAAAAAAAAAAAAAAAAAAAAAAAAATTAATCCTTTTCTGTTTTATTAAAAAATTTGAATCTTAGAAAAAATATATAAAGAATATGTCAATGCTCTTTGTTGTTCCCTTTTTTTTTTTTTTATCATATATTTCAAATATTGATATTTAAAATTTTTTTTTTTTCATATATTATTTCCTTTAATAACATTAAAATAATTATGAAAGTACTTAAAAAGTGAAAATTTTACTTTCCTCTGCCTTTTTTTCTTTAAACGTATATTCATTTATCTAACTCTGGCAAGATAACGATATTTTTTTATCTGCTATTTTTTTAAAAGAATTTTAAAAAATAACATAAAATAATAATTAGATATAAATATAATATTAAATTTAATTAAATAGGAAAAAATTTATTAAAGTATAATTAAAATCATTGAAATACATATATATGAAAAAGAAAAAAATGAATATAAAAGGGAATATACAAAAAAAAAAAAAATACCATAAAAAAAATGTTAGAAAAGTTAAAAAAGTATCTACACGAATAATATAATATTTTTTGCAATAAGATACTAAAGAACAATATTATACTGTTAATGATTCAACAGTTTCTTTTTTATTAATACTGTCAATCATTTTATTTATTTTAATAGTTTTTTATTCATTTATTTTATCAATTGAAGGATTAGAAAATCCTAAATTGATATAATTATTACCAGAAAACCCTAAAATTATACATTTGACAATATCACCTATTTCATATTTGTGATTTAAGTAATTTGTTATTACTCCATTTTTACTTAAATTTAATTTAACATAAATTTTTAAGTTATTACAAGAAACAATCATGCCATCAATTAACATACCCTTTTGTAGTTTTTTTTCATTTTTTATGTGAGAATTCAAAAATTGATAATTAATATATTTTTGACTGTTTTTTATTACATATTTAATTAAATCTATTTTATGCGTATCTAGATTATTCACATTTTTTTTTTCTGTATTTAAATCTGAGAAAGTATTATTTTTTTCATCAATATTACTTAATTTATCAATTAGAATTAACATTAGTGATTTTAAATATAGTACATCTTGAATGGCATACTGAATTAACTCTTTTGAAATTGGTCTTTTTAAATAAATTTTTTTGTCTAATGAAATAATTTTATGAAAATATATTTTCTGATTATTATTTAAAAGTAAACATTTGAATAATAAATCATCATAGCTTATTTGATATAACTCTTTTTTCTTTTTTTTTAAAAATAAATTATATGCTACTTGCGTATCAAAAATATTATTTAAATTAATGTTATATTGATTATATAGTATAGAACAGTCTTCTCTGCAATCATGAGTAATCTTAATTATTTTTTCATTTTCTAGCAATTCTTTTAAATACATAATAAATAAGTAAGTATTATCACATCTATATAAATCAAAAATATAAATATCCTCTGTACATATTTGTATAATACTTACTATACCATTTTTGCCTATTTTATAGCCCTCTACATCCAAACCAATGAAATTAATTTTTTCATTTAAATTCTTTCTTATTTCATTTATATGTTCTCTGCAATTTTTTGAATCATTTATATAAATTATATTTTTTTTTAAATTCTCAAAATAATGAGCTATTTTACTATTTATTGGCAAGCTTAGATAACCATATGAAATATTATTTATTTCTCTTTTAAATATTTTATTTATATTAAAGTATCTAAACATCTTTATCAATCGCTCCACCAATTATATGTATAGATATAATAGATACACTTTTTTTTTTTTTTATCCTTCTCATTTATTCTGTAATTAAATTCCTCTTATAAGTTTCATTTTTTTTTTTTTTTTGTCACTAATGAAAAACACAATAAAGTATAATTTTAGTTTATATAATTTATTAAAAATAAAAATAAGATTTTATATTTTTAATATTTTATTTGGTTTAATAAAAATTTCTTTGTGGCATACCTTTTTTAAATTTATTATTATTTTAATGAATTGTAAAAATATATTAAAAAAAAAAATTAACAAAATAGAATTAACAAAATTAATATATATATATCTTTTTTTTTTTATTCTTTATTTTTAATAAATATTATAAAATAAAAAAATACTTTTAAAATACATTTATTTTTTTTTATTTTTAATGAAAAAGTAGTAAAATGAAATTTATTAAATTTTTGAATTATGATTATAATCGTTTTAGTAAGAAAAAATTTGGAGGATTTTTAAGAAGAAAAGTCCATTTATTCAGTACAAATAATAGCCAATTTAACAATGAAAGTAAAAACAATGTTCTTTTTTTTAAATTTTATGTTGTATAAATATATTTTGCATTTATAAATTCTATAATTATATATTTATGTAACGTCTTATAATTCTCTCATTAGAAATAACTCTTTTTTTTTTTTTTTTTTTTTGTAATGAGAAATAAAATTTTTATTAATTATTTTCCTTTTTTTATTTTTGCAGAACTGTATAACTTCGGTTTTCAAAAAGTAAGTGAAGAAATAAAATCAAAACTTATTCACAATTTATTTAGCAACGTATCAAATAAATATGATATTATGAATGATTTGATGAGCTTACTTTTACATCGATCTTGGAAAAATGAGTTAGTAAAAGAATTAGATATTTTTTTAAAATATTATAGTTATAATATACATGAAATATGTAAGAATAATAAAACTTTTTTAAATGAAGAAATACTAACAGAAGAAAACTCAGTAAATGACAATGTAGATTATAATAATATTAAAAATGAAGAAAAAGAAATACATGAGAACAAAAATGATACTGAATCATTAAGTAAAAAAAAAAGATTACATAACTTTTATAAATGTAAAATATTAGATTTAGCTGGTGGAACAGGAGATATAGCTTTTCGAATATTAGAAAAATCCAAGCATTATTTAAAACAAAATAATGAAAAATTTTCTGATAATTTTTATCAAAAGTATATGCCAGATATAATTGTATGCGATGCAAATAGTGATATGATTAATGTAGGAATAAAAAAAGCAAAAGACTTAAATTATTATAATAATATAACTTGGTTAATTGAAAATGCAGAAAACTTAAAATCTATTGAAGATAATTCAATAGATATTATTACTTTATCATTTGGTATTAGAAATTTTACTAATATTCCAATTGCTTTAAAGGAAATTCATCGTGTTTTAAAACCAGGTGGACGATTTTTGTGTTTAGAATTCAGTAAAGTAAATTGCGATATTACAAATATTTTTTATAAATTTTATTTAAATAATTGTATTCCATTACTAGGTAAGTTAGTTGCTAATGATAAAGATTCTTATAAATATTTAGCAGAAAGTATTCAAACCTTTTTAACTCCTGATGAATTATCTCAATTAATTTATGAAAACAATTTTAAAAATATTTCTTATACTACTATGACAATGGGGATTGTTGCTATACATTCAGCATATAAATTAAATTAAATAAAACATATATTGCATATATATATATATAATTATTAATTTATAAATACAAATTAAAATTTAAATACTAGTAAATAAATATAAAATCAAATATGCTATAAATTATTCAAACATCAATAATTAACTTAAACTGTATTATAAAAAATGTTAAAATATTAATAATGTACATAAGGAATAAATAGAAATAAATATTAAAATATTTAAAAATATATACATTAAATTAAAAATATTTCAATTATATTAAATGAAAATATATATACACAGAAATTTTAATATTTTTTTCTTTTTTTTTTAAATTCGATAATAAATATAAATGAACATACAAATTTTTTTTAATGGTAACAATAAAATAAAATTATCTTTATCTTATTTTGAATCCTTTTTATTTTTTATATAATCTAAAAAACTCGTATATTGTAATGTATTAGAATATTCACTAAGAATATCATGAACAATTTCATTTTCAAATGTTTTAATTTGCAATTTGGTTTCTTCTTTTATGTGCTTGTCCTTTTTCTTAATTTTTTCTTTTTCTTCATTCTTCTTTTCCTCTGGTTTTTTTTCTTCTTCTTTTTTCTTTTCTTTTTTTTTTTCTACTTTTTTCTTCTTTTCTTTATATTTTTTTTTTTTTTTTTCATTCTTTATTGATTTAAGTTCAGGAGGAATCTCTGTTAAAAATCTTTCATTGTCAATAATTAATTTTTCATTTTCAACATTTCTTTCGTTCTGAGTTTTGTTTTTTTTATTATCACTCTTGTAATTTTTATTAGTACTTTCTTTCATTGTCTTATTTTTCTTTTTAGCATTACATTTATTATTTTTTATCATTATTTTTGCAAATTCATTATTTTCATTTGCTCTTACTCCTTTTATTAATTCAGTTTCTTCATTTATCTTTATCTCTTCAATTAATTCATTTTCTTTATTTATCTCTATTTCTTTTATTAACTCATTTTTCCCATTTACCTTTAATTTTTCAATTAATTCATTTTTCTCATTTATTTCTAATTCTTTTGTTAATTCATTTTCTTCTCTTATCTTTATTTCTTCAATTAATTCACCTTCTTCATTTACTTTTACTTCTTTTACTAGCTCTGTTCCTTTATCTATCTTTATTTCATCAATTAGTTCACATTCTTCATTTACTTTTACTTCTTTTACTAACTCTGTTTCTTCATTTATCTTTATTTCTTCAATTAGTTCATTATTTTCATTTATTTTTGCTTCTTTTACTAACTCGGTCTCTTCACTTACCTTTATTTCTTCAATTAATTCATTTTCTTTATTTATCTCTATTTCTTTTATTAATTCATTATTTTCACTTACTTTTACTTCTTCAATTAGTTCATTATTTTCATTTACTTTTACTCTTTTTACTAACTCGGTTTCTTCATTTACCTTTATTTCTTCAATAAGGTCACTTTCTTTATTTATCTTTATTTCTTTTATCAATTCATTTTTTTCATTTGCTTTTACTTCTTCAATTAATTCACTATTTTCATTTACTTTTACCCCTTCAATTAGTTCATTGTTTTCATTTAATTTTGCTTCTTTTACTAACTCAGTGTCTTCATTTACCTTTATTTCTTCAATTAATTCATTTTCTTTATTTATCTCTATTTCTTTTATTAATTCATTTTTTTCATTTATTTCTATTTCTTTTGTTAATTCATTTTCTTCTCTTATCTTTATTTTTTTTATTAATTCATTATTATTGGTTATCATTGTTTTTTTTTTTAAACTTTTATTTCTTTTTTCCTCATAATCATCACTTATCATTACATCGTTTTCATAGAATTTTTCTGTTTCTTCATTTACTTTATCGAAAAATAATTTAAACTTCTCTTCATTGTAATTCATGTTTTTTCCATATTTTACATATTTTTCATTATGATCTATATTTTTTAATACATTTTTATTTTTAGTTATTTCTTTATTATCCTTTTTACATTCTTTTTCTATTAGACTTATGTTTTTCAGTTTTTTTTTTTTTTTTTCTTTTTTTTTTTTATCTTTATAATCTTTTTCTCTCTTTTTTTTTATAAATATTGTATTATCTTTTTCATTTTTATTATCTTCCTTATTTTCTAAATTATCATTTATCTTTTTTTCTTTTGTATTTTTATTTATTATTGTGATATTTAATTCTTTATTTTGTATACAATTATGTTTATCATACTTTCCCTTATTTTTCATTTTTCTTTCCTCTATTTTAAAGATTTTTGATAAACTACTCTTATGTATTTTACTATTCTCTGATTCACTATTTATTTCATTTTTAATACACTCCATTTTATTCATACATAAATTCATATCATTTCCAACATTAGGTTTTCCTAAATTTGAAGAATTTTTAGGATTTTCTTCTTTTCTTATCTTAAATTTTTTTTTTCTTAAGCATAATTTCGACTTCTGTGATCTATCATAGCTAAATAATTTTAATCTTTTATTATTATTTAATATTGAATTTTTATATTTTATAACTTTTAGTAATAGTAATTTCTTTTTTAATTCTTTATCTTTATTTATTTTATTTTTAAACTTCTTACTTTTCAAATAATATTGCAATCTCCATTTGTTTTTTTTAGTAATTCGTTTATCGTCCTTTCTTATTTTATTCAATTTTAAATTACTTTCGAAATCATTATTTTCTACAGTTATCTTATTTAAGGAAACATTTTCATTTTTAAATTCATTTAATTTGCATTTATAATTAAAAAATTTTTTGTTTAAGAAATTCTCATAATCTAATAAAATGGATAATTTATTATATAGGTCTTTTTTATTACTGTTATATAATTCAATTTTTTTCTCACATAAATAAATAATTTCGTTTATTCTTTCAACTTCTTTTGAAAAAACGTTAGTATTATTAACATTGAAGCTATTCATATTGTTTTTTAATTTTCATGTTGTTCTTATTCCCATCTTTTAAGGTTATATTTTTATTTTTAAATTATTTGTTTATACCTTTTTTTTTTCTCTTTTTTTGTCTTAAACAAATAAGTTAAAAGTTAATAAAAAATATAAATAGATAAAAAAATTCAAAATAAAAAAAAAAAATAAAAAAAATTAAGGTATTTTTATATATTAAAACATTAGTTATAATAATTGTCTATAATTAAATTGTATTTTTTTTTTTTTTTTTATTAATAACTTAAAATTTATCGTAAGACAATTTATTACTATTTTTTATTTTACTATGTACAATAAAATAAAAAAAAAAAAGAAAGAAATTTATACTTTTTTGTTGAAATAAGAGAAAATATAAATAAAATATTTTTTTTATATTAAAAAAATAAGTTAAAGTTTATAAAAAAATAATGAAAAACAAAAGAATTTTTATTATTATTAGGTATAATAATTAAAATATGAATTATATAGAAAATCGATTATTCATTTTATTTCTAGCATAAAAATTTTATTAAAATTATCAAAATATTTATTTATTTATTTTTTTTTTTTTTAGTTTCATATAATTCTATTATTAAATAGAACTTAAAAAAATAAGGTAAAAAAAAAAAAAAAAAAATAACCTTAAATAATATAAGTTTAATAGATTTTTTTTTTTTTCTTCCTTTATATTCATTTATTTAAATTTATAATATTAAAACTATTATTAACTTAATAACTCTATAATATTTTAGTGTAATATTTTTTTATTAGCCCTTTTTATTTTCATGTGCATCATTTTCAATTTTTTTTGCATTTTCGCACTCTCCAAAAAATACGCTTTGTTTTTCTTCATTTAAAATTATCCTTCCTTTATTTTCATTGAAGTCCATTTTTTCCTTTTCTATATTTGAAACTATTTTTTCTTTTTTTTCATCCTCATGAAAATGTATTCCTTTTTTTTGATCATATAAATCTAATTCTTCATTTTCTTTATATAAGTGTATCTTTTGGTTTTCTTTACTTAAAATACTTTTTTCCTTTTTTTCATTTAAGCTACTATTTTCCCCTTTTTCATATAACAACGTTTTTTCTTTTTCTTTATGTAAGTCTGTTCTTTCTTTTTCATTTATTCTATTTTTGTTCCCTTTTTTATCAATATTTCCATTTTTATTACACTCAATTTTTATATTGTTTCCATTGTTGTTTTTGTTGTAATTATTTCCATTTTTATTCATTTTTTTTTCACAGTGAATTTCAGTGCCATTCTCAATAATATTTTTATTTTTTAATGCATGTTCAAATTTACATGCATTTTTCTTTTTTTTTTTATCATTAATTTTATCTTTATTTCTTTTTTTCATGGAATCATAATGCAATTGATTTTCAATATTTTTTTTTTCTTTATCTTCAATAATTTGATCATTATTCATACATATTTCTGCATTTTCACTTTTATTTTTTTTATTTTTATTAGAATTCTTTTTTTCCTCTTGTTTCTTTTCAGGAATGGAATCATCTATGTTAATATTTTTTCCATAATTTTCAATAGTTTTTTTTTCATCTTTATTTAACATGTTATCATTTCCTAATTTCCTTTTTGTTAGTATATTCTCTCTCTCTACTTCCTCTTCACTATATTTTACTTTTTCATTTTGCACAGCATGAATATTGTTTAAATATGTTTTATTTAACTCAAGAAGTTTGCTATTGTTATTTATATCTACACCAGTTTCTCTTACATTGATAGATATTTCATTTTTTTTAAATAAATCTTTATCTTTGAATGAAATATGTGTACCATTCCCTTCATTATGTTCAACCTCACTTTTTTCATAATCAAAGAATGCACGAAATTTTTCATCTGCTTCATTTTTTTTTTTTTTAATATTAATAGGTGTAAGAAAATTGTGATAGTAATTTAAGTTATTTTTAGAAATATATAAATTTTTATTATTTGAATAATTTAATTTTTTTATATTATTACACCATTTTCTTAATGACTTTTTATTGAACATGAATGAGTAACCACAATTATATTTCTTTAGATGTATTTGCAATCTTTTATTTTTTTTTATTATATCTTGAATTATTTTATTATCCTCTTTTTTATTTATAATATATTTTTTATATATAATATTATTTAAATAATCTGAAAAAAAAAAAAAAATGAAATTAAAATTAAAATTAGGGGATACAATAATTTAGTTACACATACCTTTATATAAAACTGAATTAGATAAAATCTTTTCCTTATTATTTTTTTTTAAATTTGCATGCATACAATTAGTTTCACTTGAATTGCTGTTGTATTTTTTCTTACAATGATTCTTACTTAAATATATCATATTTTTATTATTAAAATATATTTTTTTTAAAATATTATTTTCCTCTTTATATTTTTTACACAATTTTTTGTAATATTTTTTTAAAATAATATATTTTTTAGTTAATAAATTAATTTTTTTAAATTGTTTTCTATTAATTTTATTTTTTCTATCATCATTACTATGATTCTTGCCTGTTTTAATTATATCAACCAATTTCTTATTTTCATTATATTCTTTACAAGAAAAATAATTCAATATGTCATAAATTTTTTTTATTTCAGTTAAAAATAACTTTAAGTTTAGTGATATTAATTCCTTTATTTCTTCATGTTCAATTTTTCTCATCAAATCATTTATATCTTTTGTTTTATTTATTTCTTCAGTAATTTTTATATTTTGAAGAATATTTTTATTTAAATCATTTGCATTTACTTTGTATTGTTCTATAATGAAGTTTAAAATAGTAGAAAATTTAGAATCTTAAAAAAAAAAAAAAAAAATTTTATTATAATCTAAGTTACATATGTTGTATACTTTTATATAAAAATACTTTTGAAATTACCATTCTCTTTTAATTTTTCAGTGTAATAGTATTTAGAGCTTTTATCATTATAGTCTTTTTTATATATAGATGGATTAATATTATCTTTAAAAACAAAAAAATTAAAATAAAATAAAAGTAAAAATAATAATGAATTAAAAATTTTGAAAATAATGAAAGATGAGAATAATAGAATTAAAAAGAAAAAAAAAAAAATGCATGCCTATAACTATTGAACTATGTGTTTTTAATTCCATTTCCATGTCTGATGAATCATATATTTGAATAGTTTCATCACTATTACTTTCATTTTGTTTTATTATTTCTAATTTTTTGTTAGAATTATAATTCAACGTATTAATTGAATATTTATTTATTGCTTCACTTATTTTTGATGAAAAATTGTATGTTAAATAATCACATGGAAAATCATTATTCATCTTTATTTTTACAAAAAAATATATTTTAAAATAAATAATATCATTTATTTTATTTTTTTATTTTAAATTAAGATTTATAAATTAAAAGATTTAGAATACATCATTAAGTATTTACTTTATTTTTTTAGTAATTTTTTATCACTATTTTTTTTTCAATTAGAATATAGAAAAAAAAGGAAATAAAATTTATTTTGTAATACTAAAGCACTTTTGTCTTGCTTTAAATTAATTCAGAAAAAAAAAAATAGAGAGAGAAAAAAAAATAAAATTAAATTAAATAAAGAAATATATACTATTTAAAAAAAATAATACTTTTTTCAGAAAAATGTTATTTACATTTATTGCACATATAAATTTATATAAATAATTTATGATTTTTTATTTACCTAAAAAAAAAAAATTTTAAGGCTCTTTTCAATTAATTTAAATAAAAAATTATAAAAAATATTAAAAAAAAAAAGGTATTAAAGAAAATAGGCTAGTCTATACGATTCCATTGCAATTCTATTTGTTCTTCATTATTTTCATTTATATTAGAAATAGTAAGCATTTGTTTATAAAAAACATTCATTTTTAATTCATTTGGAAATAAAAAGTATCCTTTAAATTGTGGCTTATTTCTAAAATATTTACCAATATATTTTAATTCATTTGATATTAACCATTCTCCACTTATAAAATTCCCTTTACACCATTCTCCAAAATACTAAAAAAAAATGTATATATATATATATTTAATATAAAATATCATTTATTTTATTTTATTCATTTTTTTTTTTTTTTTATAACATATTCTTTTGTTGAAGAAAAATAATAAATTCCCTTTCCATATTTTTTATTATTCTTCCATTCTCCATAATAAAAATCACCATTACGATATTTTTGAAAACCTATTCCTTTTTTTCTACCATTTTCAAAATTTCCTTTTTTTTTAAAATTTCAAAATTTCATTTATTAATTGACCGTTTTCTTATTTTTTTTTCTTTTAATTATATTTTCTCTTTTTTTTTTTTTTTTATTTACCGTAATAAAATTCATGTTCACTCTTTATCAATTTTCCTACACCTGATTTTTTTTCATTCGAAAAAAATCCTTCATACACACTTTTATTTGAATAATAATACTTTCCTTTTTTCTTTTCTCCATTTTCAAAAGTACCAATAAATTTGTCTCCGTTTTTATATTTTACTTTTGCTTCACCTACTTTTTTTATTTTTTTATTTTTTTAATTTTAAATATTTATATAATTTTTACATTTGAAAAAGATATACCTGTGTAATTTAATTCAACACTTTTACATACCTCCTTCTCAGATAAGGATTCTATCATTCTTGTCATTTATAATTTTGTAAGTTTTTTCTTTCTCTTTTTCTCTACATATATATATATATATGTATCAACAGATCTATTTTCCTCTTTTTTTCTTTTTTTATAAATTAAATATTGTAAATATTATATTTAACAGAAAAGTTATTTAAAGCATTATTTATTTTTTCTTTATTAATTATTTAAAAATATATATATGTGCATATAAATAGAGTATTAGTATATATAAATAAATGTGTTTATAAAAATTTGTATTTCTTATATATATAATATATATATTAAAAAAAAAAATAAAGTTATATCTCATTTTTTGTATACTATTATTTTTATTCTTTTCGTGTGCAATAAAAATATTTTCATTTAAAAAAAAAAAAGAAAAAGAAATATGTAAACATTAAGTATTAAAAATTGATTCATAAAATGAGAAAACTAAAAAGACAATATAATTACTAATGATTTATGTAAATGAAAAAAATATGTTATTACATTAAAAGTTTTATTAGCAACAATTATATATATTTAAATATAAATAGAACATTTTATATATATATATATATATATATATATATATAATACCATAGGATTAAAATAGGCAGTGTCTTTTTACAGTATCATAACTCTAAAGATAAAAAAAAATTATATAAAAAAATATAAAAGAAAGATAAATTAAAATTATCATATATTATATTTTCTAATTATATAAATTATAATAGAATATAAAAACTCAATAAATAAGATGTTTTTAAAAAATAAAGAAAAATTGACTAATTCTACGAAGAATGATGAAGAAGAAAACAAAAAAAAGAAAAAAAAAGAAAAAATTAATAGTACCATTAATACAATGGATAATAAGTTAACATCAAAAAAAAAAACAAGTCTAATATATAAAAATAATAAAGATGAAATCTTTTCAGCTAACCGAAGGGATTATCTCAGTAATATTGATAAAACTTTGTTAAAAGAAGATATATCTTGTATTAGTTACGCCTATAAAAATTTAAATGAACAAAAATTTTCAAAAAAAAAAATAAGAAATGTATCAGAAAATGACAAAGTTTTTGGACTTTTATCATTAGAGAAGAAAAAAAAAAATAAGAAAAATGATAATAATTATGATCAAGATAAAAATATTCAATCACTTATTTATGATACATTCATAAATAAAAATTTAAAAATACCTCATAATAATTTATTAGAAAAAAATGATATAATGAAAAAAAAAAAAAAAAAACCTTCATTAAACTTTAATAAAGAAAATATTTTAAATTCATTAGAAGTAAGCAGTAATTTTAATAATTACAAAGTAAAATTTGCAAATGATGCTAAAAAAAATTTAATTGCTAAACAAATAGAAAAAAAATATGTAGATAATTTTGCTGAAGTTAATGAAATAGATAAAGAGGAAAATTTAATATATAATCTTGATGGCAATTTATTTGAGAAAAAGAAAGAAAAGGATATGAAAAGTAATTTTACACAAACTAATTTAAACTATGATGAAGAAGAGTTAAGATGTGTTGCACTTTTTTTTACTAAAAAAATTATTAATGAAGCATTTATTCAAATTACATATGAATATAATTTGAATCAAATTGAAGAAAAAACCAAATTCATTAATTTAAATGATCAAACTAACAAGAAAACATTTACTCATTTAACCGATTCTCAATATAATAACTTAGATATAATGAAAGAGAAAAATAAAATTACAAAGTAAAACTTTTTGAAAGCATTTTAAAACTTTATAATGTATCTATATCTAATATTTTAAATATTTGTATATAATTCTATTTAATGCAATAAATATATTTCCTCTATTATAATAAATATTATTTTCTATTTATATTTTAGTTTTTTACAAATATTTAATAAAATAAATGTTTTTTCAATATCTCGTAACATAATAAATTGCTTAATGAAAGAAAATGTCCCATATATAAAGGAGGTAAAATAAAAAAAAAAAAAAACATATATGAATACATATTATTTTTGTCTAAACATTCATCATTGTAATATATATTTTATTTTGCTATATATATATTTCAAAAAGAAAAATGAATTAAAAAAAAAAAAAGAATTAGAATGGTTCAATGAAGTTAAAAAAAATTTATTAAAAAATACAGTGGCTTTTTTAGCAACAGAAAAAGTATACAAAAAAAAAAAAAAAAAAAAACTAATTTAATATGCCTATAATTATAGTTAATAATTTTCAATTTAAAAACCTTTGTTATATATAGATTGTCTCGTTTATAACTGAAGAATTAATTGAGGATAGCCTATTAAATTTTTGTTTATTTAATGAAAATGATATAAATACAATTAATAAAAATTTAAATAATAAAAAAATATGTGCACATAAACAAAAAAAAATCGAAAAAGGATATATTAATTTTTTACTTTTTAATGGTATAATATATATATATATATATATTATAAATATATATTTTTTCATTTATAATCATTCTTTTTATATTTTTTTTTTTTTTTTATATATATGTAGAAATGGTAAAAATATATATACCAATAAAAATAAAAGAAGATATGAGTTTAAATGATGTCATAAAAAAAATAAAAAATTTTATAAATAATAAATTAGGTTTTTTAAGAAAAGAATATAACCTAAATTTTATATTTATAAAAAATAAAGGAAATCATATAATGGTTTGATGATATGAACTTAATTTAATATTTAATTTAGAAAAAAGAAAAATAATTATACCTTATTATAATTTTTATTTTCTTTTTCTTTGATAGGATATAAAAGAATTATATTCTTGCAAATCAGAAGAGTTTACAATCTATATTGAAAAAAAAAGCAAAAAATAACAGTATTAAATTAATTAGGAAAAACGAAATGAAAAAAAAAAAAATGTATAGATAAATAACCTTTATTGGTAAAAATTGTTAACAATATAATTTTTTAGTTCACCTTTTTTAATTAATTTATTTAAAAAATTACACTTTTAAATGTCTTTTCTATTTATAAAGCTATACGTTCTAAATAAATTTATTACTTTTTTTTTTTTTAAATATTAAAAGAATTAAAAAAAAAAAAATACAAAAACCTTAATTAAAATTGTATTTGTAATTTTTTAAAAGAATAATTCTCCATTTTAAATTCTTAAAAAAGAATTTTTTTTTAGTTAAAATTAAAATGTAGTTAAATAAAGAAGTGTAAATTAATAAAGTAAAAAAAAAAAAGAAATAGGCTTTATTACTACTACTTATATATTACTCGTTACTTTTTATTAAGAAGGCTTATAATAATAAGGGAATAATAAAAATATTGTTTTTAATAATTTAAAAAATAATAATTTTTAAATATAACTTTCTCTCTATATGAAAAAGTATTTATAGAGATATTTTCTTTTTTAGTTGAAATAATATAAAATATGTATAAATATAAAATTTTTCGATTTTGTTTTTTTAAAAAAGAAAAAAAAAAAAATTTTAATAAATTTATTATTTTTCATATAAAAGAAATAAAAAATATACAAAAAAAAAAAAAGAAAAAAAAAAAAATATAAATAAAATTATACATGACTAAAAGCATAAAATAATAAAATTTTCTAACATATTAAAAATTAAAAATAAATAGTAACCTATGAAATCAAATTTGACTATAATTAATAATAAAATTTTAATGATGATATAATTTTTTTCTCTTTTTTTAATAATAATACATTGATTAAAATGAATTTGAATGAAGAGAATTTAATAACAAAAAAAGTAAATCTATTAAGAAGTTTGAGTAGAAATAATAATGTAAAAGGAAATTTTTATAACTATAATAACTTATTAGAAGATATTGAAGAATGTGTTAAAAAAAAAAACGGATATCAACTTAGTGCTATTTTAAAGTTAACAAAATTACCTGTACATATAAATGTAATAGATAATATGAATGAAAATGATTTAAGAAAAAAAATAAAAAAAGTAAATTTTTTAAAAAATTATGAGCAATTAATAGTAGATCATTTTAATATAATAAAAATACTATGTAATAAAAATAGCATTAACTGGGAAATATTATTAAGTAATAGTTGTAAATTTTTATCGACATTTATTGAAATTTATTGTGATAATTTATGGTTACTTCCATATTTACTATCCATTTGTTCCTTTTTAAATAATATAAGCACATTAGCCGATTTTTATAATAATAATAATAATAAAAATGACATTTTTAATGAATATAACGAAGATTTAAATGAGAAAAATAAATATACTATTGAAGTTTTAAATTCTATTAGAGGGAAAATAGGAATAGTAAAAGGAGATGTAGAAAAACATGGAGGATTTGTTATATTAATGTTTCAATCTATTAAATTATGCATGAAATTAAATAATATGCAAATAACATCAAGTTTCTTAAAAATTATAAATTCAACAGATATTAATTACTCTTATATACCTAAGTCCTTTATTGTTTTATTTAAAAATCAATTAGGAAAATTATATTTACAAAAATTAGAATATGAAAAAGCAGAAAAAGAATTTATATGGGCATTTTCTAATTCTAAGAAAAGCCGTATAGAATTTAGAAAAAAAATTTTAGAATCTTTAATTTCTATACGTTTAAATAAAGGAATATATCCACCTAAAAAATTATTAGAAAAGTATAAATTATATATATATATAGATATTGTATATTCTATGAAAAGAGGAAACATTTTTTTATATAATAACGTTATGAAAAACTTTTCAAAATACTTTTTTGATAATGGCTTAAATGAATGTATTGAGCAAATTCATTTTATTGTTAAAAGAAATCTAGTTAAAATCATAGTTGAATGGTGGAATAATCTTATAAAAGACAATGCAAATAAAATATTTAAAGTACCTATAAATTTATTTCATCATATATTCATATGGGCAAAAATTACACAACATCATTATTATTTAGAAACCTTATGTATTATAACTTCTCTTATTTTATTTCGATACATAAATGCTTATATTTCTTATGACAATAATATTTTAGTACTCAGCAAAAATGATCCATTTCCATCATTATCGCAAACAAATAGCAGTAGATAAAGAAAAAAAAAAAAAAAACTATATATATAAGAAATTAAGGTAAAAAAAATAAATATGAAATAAAATATTAAAAAAGAAATATAGAATATCCTATTTAATTTACCATAATGTAATCTAAGTATAATAGAATAAAATTATAAAAGAGAAATAAAAAAAAATTTATATAATTTGAATTTATAGTAATACTAAGTCATTTATTATTTTTTTCTTTCTTTTTTTTTTTTTTTTTTTCTATATATAAATATTTATTATTATTTTAAAAATACATAAATATATTTAAAATTATTTATATTATTTTTTTTTTTTTTTGAAGTAAAAAATTTCGTCCAGAAAAGAAAAGAAAAAAAAAAAAAAAAAAGGCTTATTTTAAAACTTAAAAATGGTCTATTTAAAAGTTTAAAATTTTTATTTCTTTTTATTTTTTAAAAATAATATTTTTTTGTTTATAACATATTATTTATCACTACTATTTAAAAATATTATTGAAGTGAAATAATTATTATTCATTTTTTTTATACTTAATAGTTACATTTTATTAACTTTAAGATACATACATTCTATAACTAATAAGATGTTCTAATATTGAATTTAATGTATCATCATTTATTCGAATTAATGATGGAATAAAATATCTAGCTTCTAATATTGTTTTAGGCAACAAATTAACTAACATCGCAATTTCATATTCATGTAAATCTCCAATTCTTTCTAAATTAGTTCTGATGTCAACAATAGAGCTTCTATTTTTTATTGTTGCAAATTTATTTGCATAATCAAAAGAAGATTTGATTAATCTAATAATAAGTTCATATATAATATTTTGTTTTTATTAATATGTTTTTATAAATGTATGTGTTTTTATTTCATTTTTATTTATTTATTTTTTTTTTTTTTTAATATATTTCTTTTTATTTTACGCTTGAGCTTCTTCATTTCTCTTAGAGGATAATCGAAGTTGATCACCTAAAATTAGTTGTAACTCACATAAATTCAAACACTTACAATTTTTAAATTCTTTAAAAAAAAAATTAAATAAAATAAATTATATTTTTGGATAATTTTCTTAATATATTTTAAAAAGAAAGAAAAAAAAAAAATTACCAGGTCCAAGGTCTAAATTTTTTATATCTCCTTGCATATGATTTGCCATTGAAATAAAAAAAAAAGAAAAAAGTAAAATGTCTAGTTCATATTACTTTAAAAAAAAAAAAAAGAAATAGAAAATATTTAACTAATTCATATTTATTTATATATATATAATGTAAAAAAAAAAGTAATAATATAAAATTTTAATATAATGTAGAATAATAATTTTATACTTAAAATTATAATAAATAATGTAAAATATAATTTATTGAAAATTATAATTTAAAGAAAAATGAGAAATTAAAATTAAAATTAAAATAGTATACATATGTTTTTTTTTAAAAATAAAAAAAAAATAAAGTATATTTTACACTTTTAATATTTAGTTTAAAGCAAAATATAAATTTTTTTTTTTTTCTGAATGGTTAAATTTCATATGAAAAAAAAAAAAAAAATATTAAATAATGTCAAATAATTTATCATATAAATTAAATTATTCAAAACAATAATTAGATTTAGTAGCAAATTAAAAAAAAAAAAAACCTTAAAATTTTTTTTTTTATATATATATGAGAGAAAAAATTTAAGATACTTTACGAATAAACTAGTCATATATCCGTTTTTGTTAAAAAAAAATTAGTTTAATACAAATTATAAAAAAAAGAAATAAAATAATTACAAAATTATAAATAAATTTCTAAAAAGTAACTTTTAATTTAATCATATTTATTTTTTTTTTTTTTTTTTGTATTTACTTCGTTGGAAATGCTTTTCAACTAATATATACATTTAAATTCTTATGATAATTTCTTCAAAATAAAAATCTCAGAAAAACTTTAAGTTTTACATTTAATTATAAAGATGGGATTTATGTAAATTATTAGAATAGATATATTCTTAATATTTTTATTTCATAAAAAGAAAATTTCAAATAATAAATATAATAATAATATAAATAAAAGATATATTAATTTTTTTAATGTTTCTTGTAATATTCTTGAAGGAATACATGTATTCATTTATTATAGTTTCGAAAAAGAGAAAATAAAAAAAAGACACATTATCCTCTTTTGATTTCCTCTCAATAAAAAACATTTTTTAGTATAGGCAATTAAAAAGAAAAAGTTTTAAAATTAACTATTTTCCTGAAAATTTCTTTAAAGAAAAGATACATTGATATAATTTTTTTTCTTTTCTCCTTATATAATTTTACAAGTATATATGAAGACCTATAAATTAAAATTTAATAAATCTCATATAAAGAAAAAAAAATTAGTTTTTAGAAATATGAGAAAATGTAAAATTAAAAAGTTTAAAAAATATATACTTAAAATATTAATTTAAAGGAACATAAAAAAATATACATTTTATATGAAAGGCATATCACTGTAAAAAAAAAAAAAAACTTTTTAAACAAAAATAAAATAAAAATAAAAAAAAATATATATATATATATATGATTCTTATTAATTTTTTTATTTTATAAACACTTTTTTATATCTCAAGAAAAAATAAAAAATATATATTTTTTTCTTATTTATTATTTACATATTATAAGTATATACAATTTTTTTTTAAAAAAATGTTAAAATGTATTAATAATTAAATAGTGTTATTTTTATAGAGAAAAAAAAGGGACGTTAACTTTTATTATAAGGAATAAAAGAAGAAATAAATTAATTTAAAGAAAATAAAAGAAAATGAAATTTAGAAAAATAATATTTATAGAAAATTTTAATTAGTGTATAAGAAAAAACTAACTAAATAAACATAATAATAATAATAAAAGAAATAAATTATAGAATTAAAATTTAAATAAATATTATTTCATTATATGATGATAAATATATTTAAATGGTATTATTATATATAACTGTAATATATATATACTATCTCTATTTTTAATTTTTAAAACTCATCTATTAATATAATTAAGTTTAAAAATATATTAGTCATTTTTTTGATTTATATAAATACATTTACATATTTATATGTGTGTATTTTCTCATGGAAAATATGATTAAAAAAAAAGAATTAGTATTTTTTTTTTTTTTTTAAATAATAAAAATTAGACAATTCAAAAATTAAAAAACATTTAATGATTTAAAAAAAAAAAAAAAAATTGAAAAATATAAAAAAAAAAATTTTAAATAATTCGATATATATATGTAATTATATATTTATTAATTTTATTTTATTCATTTGTCTACAATAAATAATGGGATTTGTAAAAGCAGAGGAATTTATAAATCATTATATGAGAGTAAATAAGGAAATTAAGGAATTATCAAATAGAAAAAATGAAGAATTTAAATTTAATATTTTCATTTTTTATTATAACAATATAGATTCTTTATGTACTGAACATATTTTGCACTTTCATAAAAACTTGAAAAGAGATATTAATATATTTAGTTATGGAGTAGAAAAAAAAGAAGATATAATAAATTTTTTTAAAAAGTATGATGATATATATTCAAAAAATAAAGAATATTACAGAGATTATTTTTTTGAAGTGATATTAATAGGAATTTGTTCTCATATAAATACTGACACAACAATTTATGAGCATATTGAGAATTTTTTTAGTAAAATTTTAAGTAAGAATTATTTAGCTTATTTAAAGTTTTTTGTTATAGATAATAAAAGACCTTTTAATGAAATTTTTGAAAATAATGATAAATGGGAATTAGTACTTAGTGAAAATGAACTAAATGAAATAATGAAAATATATAATAGTAATAAAGACAAACAAAATTATTATTCAAATATTTATGAACATTATAGTATAATAAAAGAAGAATATAAATGTTTATGCTTAATGATATATCCTTTTATACAATGTGTAAGCGAAGATGACTCATCAGCAATAATTTTTATTTCAAGCATTTCCCTAATATCTTATTTAAAAACAGATCAAATAACTTACGAATATTATAATAAAGAAATAAAAAATTTGCATAATGATTCATTAAATATTTCTAGTGGTCATTTTATGTGTTTTGAATCTGAAAGAGGATTATTACCTATGTTATCTTTCATTTCCTTAAACGAATCTTTAGAAATTGATGAAAGAATATATATATACGATCATAAAAATATTAAAAATACATTTAATCAAATTAGAACTATGTGCCATATTGAAATAAAAGAGTTTACTGGAAACTTTAGACAACTTGATCTGAAAAAACAAAATGAAATTTTAGTAAAATTAAAAAACTTTATAAAAATAATAAAACCTATGAATACATTGGGGTGGAAGAGAAGAACATATGTATTATACAATAATGACAGTTTTTATTTTTTAATTATCCTTATTTATATTTATATAAATAGAGCTAAAAAAATGGATACTTATCTCTATAATTGTTTGAAAACCTCTGATTTTTTGCATAATATTTTTAAAGATAGATTAAAACAATCAGAGATTTATGATAAATTAATTGAAAAACATTTACATAGAAATGCAGCAAGTTATTTAAGTATATTAATTAAAAAAATCATTGAAAGTAATAAAAAATCTATTTCTATAACTCCCAATTTAAAAATTTTCTTGGATATATTTCAAACACCAAAAAACTCTTATTGTCATCCTTTTGAATTAAAATTTATTTCTAATATGTTTTCTTCATTCCAATCCTACTGTAACGATAAATATAAAACGTATCACCTAATCGTTTGTCATATTATTGATTCAGATGAAACAATTCTATATGGCTTCACACCTTTAAACAAAAAGGATTACTGGCCTTCAATTTTTTCAAAAATTGTATATACAAATTCAGAGCATATCATATATGACACACTATTTGATGTTAATACAATAAAAATAAGAAAAAATGATTTTAAATTTATATTGGACGAAATAAAAGAAGTATTCAGAGGAATGGTTAAGCATGATCATAAAAAAGAATTAAATGAAAATATTAGTAGTGAAGAAGAATTTTTTGAAGAAGAAGAAGCTGAAATAGAAGAAGATGATAGAGAAGAAGAATTTTTTGGTGATGAACAAATAAATGAACTTGATGAAGAGAAAAATTCAATAAATGATGAAATAAATGAGTAATAACATATAAAAATTTTTCATTTTTATTTTTATTTTATTTTCTTTTTTTTGTTCTTTTTAATACATACAAAAAAAATAAAAAAAAATAAAAAAATAATAAACATTTAAAAATTATTTTTTTGTTAAAATTATATAAAATATATACATATTTTTATTATTTTTATTTAATTTTTTTTTTAATAATACATTGAAATATATAGAGAGATAAATAAAATATTCCTTTAATAGTAGGCATATATATATATATATTGCTATAAATTTTTTTTTATTCTAAACTTCACATATATTTATTTAAAATTATTCATTTTTAATATATAGGAAAATAGAAAAATACGTATGTATATATATATATATATATATCCAACTTAATATTTATCTTTTATATTTTTCTTTTTTTTTTTGTATGTATATGTCATATTTTTTTATACAAAAATACAATATTATATATGCAAGGTGCTTTATTTGTCGATTAAAAAAATTATTTTCAATTTTTTTTCATATTTTTATTTGAAAATATATCATACTTTCATAATAATATAAATTAAAAAAAAAAAATTTTCAAAAAAATCAAAAATTATATTAATTAAAACAATTTGATCCTTAATTTTAAAGCTTGCACACAATTTTATTATATCATTTTTTCTTTAAGTTATCCCATTATTTTTATTAGGAAGCATTAGTTTAAGTTGAATTAAAAATATCTCTCATAAAAATTTATAAGAATAAAAATTTATAGTAAGAAATGATAACATAATTTATTATTTATATATTAAAGTTAAAAAGAAAAAACAGAATATAATTATCTGTATTTTCATTCAAGTAAAACAAAAAATAAAAAAAATTCCATTTATTTTTTTATAAATAATGAATAAATTTTCGTTATAATATTTAACATATATTCTATGAAGAAAATTTTAAGAGATTTTTAAATTTTTTATTTTTGATAATATTTTTGTAGTTTTTTCATTTTAAATATACTTCAAATACTTATTTTATCTTTAGTACAATTTAATTTTTATTTCATTATGTAAGAAGATATGTTTTTATTAATATTAAATTTTATAAGCTCTTAAAATTGGCATCGTATTTTTTCAACTTTTTTTTTTTTGTGTTAAAAATAAATAGAACATAGGAAAATAAAAAAAAATTTCATTTAATTTTTTTTTTTAAATGAATATTTTTTTATAAATTTAATAAGAAATTTTTTTAAGTGAAAATATTTTTTCTTAAATGAACCAAATTCTTAATAGTAACGCAACTATAATTTGTAAAAATATTCCCATTGATATAAATCGTTTTGAAATCACTGAAATATTTAGTAAATGTAGATTTTTTTTAAACTAAAATTAAAAAAAAAAAAGGTAAAATTTTATTTTTATAGTATAAATTTTTCTTTTCTTTTTTTTTCTTTACTTTTAGATGGCCCACTATTAGGTGAAGGTATTTACTTTGGTAAAAAAAAAAGTAGTATATTTTTCATAAAATATGTGCATTTCAAAGACGCAATAAAAGCTTATGAAGTAAAGAAAATAAAAAAAATAAAATTTATTACAATAGAAAAATAATATAATAATTCATTTTTTTTTTTAATTGCCTTTAAAAAGGTTTTTTATTTCATTTTTTTATAATGTATTTCTTTTTTTTTTTTAACTTATTTAAAATTAGAGTCTGAAAGATAAAAAAATATGTGAATATGATTTTAAATTATCATTTAGTAAAAATGATGAGATAAAATACAAAGCTCTTAAAGGTAAAATAAAATTTAACAATTTTTTTTTAGTAAAAATATATATATATATTACTACATTTATTCACTTATTTCATTTTATAAATATACATTTTTAATATATAGGAAATAAAAAAGCTATTATAGAATTAAAAAATATTTATAAAAAAAATGAAGAAAACAAAACTAATGATGATATATCTACTGAAATTATTAATGAATTAAATGAACAGAATAATGAATTGTTAAAAAAAAAGAAGAAAGAAAAGGAAATGGAAAAAAAAAAAGATAAATCTTTCATTTTAAATTTATTGACAAAAACAGATGAAAAACAAGAAAATGAACAAGACATCAAGTATGTAAATTAAATAAAAAAAAAAAATATGCATATTCATTTTGCAGCACAATCATATGATTTAACATATTTATAATTATGTATTATAATTTTTTTTTTTTTTGTTTGTTTTCCTTTTGTAGATTAAAGGAAGAATTAAAAAATTATATAAATCTAAATTGTTTATGTTCGTACGATTTTGATGAAAATAATAAATATGATAATTTTTTGACACCTATATTTCCTAATTAATTTATAATTGAATATAAAAATAAATGTTCTTAAAAATAATAAAAAAGGAAATAAATAAAAATATAAGTATTATTCTTTAAAGCACAATTTGCATTTAGACATAAATATAAAATTAAAAAAAAAAAAAATTAAAATAAAGAGAATACGTTAGTTATATGAATATTACTATAATTAAAAATTATTTACCATTTATAATTTAATTTTTTTTTATTGTACTTTAAATAATTTTTATTAATATTCGCTCATTAAGACCGTTGGCTTTATCATTTGTCTACTAATATGCTCTAAAAAAAAAAATAAATAAAAAAAAATTTTTTTGTACATATTATTGTATTATAATTTGTTATATTTATTGCCATCGTTAATACTGTATTATTTTATTCTATTTTTTTATTTTTTTTTTTTTTATTTTTATATATAAGTTTCAATTTAAATTTTTTTAAAATAAAAAAAAAAAATGTTTACTTATCCATTTGTTTTTCTCATCTTTGTCTAAAGTAGCAAATAAAATTTTCCTATTATTATATCTTATATTAAATAAATGTATACTGGTTATACCTAATTCATTTTCTACTAACTTTATTTTTCTAATATCTTCAATTGAAGTTAACTCAGTAAATTTATTAAGGTATAATATCTAAGTATTAAAAAAATTAAAAAAAAATACATATATATATATGTATACATAATATTAGACACTCATCTATTAATTATGACAAAACACAAAATCAATTGCACAATTCTTTTTTTTTTTTTTGTTAAATTACTTCTGTTGGTTTTTCACCTTGATAATACTGAGATTTAAAAGAGCAAATGAAATTTTTTGTTAATATGATATATCTTTTTCTCAGCCTTTTTAAATATTTAGATTGCTTAAATACCCAACCTTCATTCACTATATCCATCTTTTAGAGAAATATATAAATGAACATATGTAATATAATAAATCTAACATAGAATTATTCTTTAAAAAAATGATTGTAATGATTTAAAAACTTGTTATATGATATTAACTAAAAAAAATTTATAATTGCAACCTACTAATAATAGAAAAAAGGAAAACAAAAAAGAGAAAAAAAAAAGAAAAAATTCAATTTAATAAAATACAGAAACTTCTAATTAAATATTATAAATTGGAATATAATAATACACTTAAAAATAATTTAAAAGACTCAAAATGTTTAATTTAAAATTTTTAAAAGATACAAAACAAAAAAAAAAATAATAAAAATACTGGAAAATTACAAGATAAAATTGATAAAAGGAAAATTTTAAAACTTATCTATTTTTTCTTTTTAAAAAAATTTTTAATATCAATAAAATAAAAAAAAAAGAAAAAAAAAAGAATTGAACCAAAAAATTTTTTATATTATATAAATGTGTTTTGTGTATTTTGTTAAATGTAAAGTTTTTTAATATTTTTTTTTTACTATATAGATTGCATATAATTTAAATTACACGAGAGGAATACACAAAGATAACAAAAAATTTAATATTTAAAAAAAATATTAGAAATTAAATTTTCATTCTTTTACATTTTTATTTTTGTTTTCTCACATAGTTTCCCAAGGAATAAGAGAATATTAACTATATATTCCTTTAATGCACAATATTTTTTTTTTTTTTTTAACAGATTAATTTATATATATATTTTTTTTTTTGTTTATCTTCAATTAAAAAAAAAAAAAATTATATATGATGAAAATATAATTAAAACTACATTGTTTTGAATATTTTATTAAATGTAAAAAAATATATTTTAAATAAAATTGTAAAAGTGTATAATAAATATATTCAAAAAAATATAAATTATAATGCAACAATGTAATTTTAATATGTATATATTTTTTAACCTTGCATTTTTATGTAATTTTTTACACTTTATTAAAGAAATATATTTTAAATCATTTTAAATAAAACATATATATATATATATATTTATGAGAATATATAAAATTTAAAAAGAAAAAAAAATTAATAAATAGATATTAGAATTTGTTATAAATACTAAATGATATACTATTACGTATGATGATCAAGAAATATACATTGTATTGAAAACTTTATGTACAAAACATATTATATACATATATAATTTTTTTTTTTTTTGGAATTTAAAAAAAATTAATAAATAAATATGACAGCAGAAGATAAAAAAGTAAGATATAATACATATAAAATCTTAATATAAATTATATTTCTAATTTATATATCTTTGTGTATACACTTACATAATTAAATAATACTACTACTAATATTATATTTTATTTTTTTTATAATGAAATTGATGAAACATTTTTTTTTTTTTCTTAATATATAGGCAGTTTTAATTAAAGTCCCTGTAAAGGATACAGATGAAAAGAGAAGAAAATTAAATGCAAAAATTAAGAAAGAAGAATTAAATGAAGAAGAAAAGAAAAAAAAGGAGGAATTGGAATTGCTAATTACTAGATTAAAAGATGATGATATAAATGTAGTAAATTTATCGATTAATTTATTAAATAAAGAAATTATTGATACTAGTGGAATTTTAACTTCTTTGCTAGCTTTAAAAGTTTTAAAAACACATTATAATACATTAATAGAAATACATAATGAAATGAAATTTGAAGAATGTAAAAGAAAATTAAGCAATATGATAAGTGCTTTATCTACCACAATAGGGGATGAAAATAATATCGTAAAATATGTTATATCTGGAAATAAAAAAGATATAATAAATTATGGGCATGAGTATATAAAGAACTTAATTACTAAATTATTAGCTGAATATAAAAATATAAAAGAAGAAGAAGCAAATTTAAATACTAATGCAACAACAAAGAATGTTACAGTAAATCATATATATGAATTAGTAAACATTATTGTTCCTTATTCTTTTAGTCATAATACTGAATATGAGGCCATTGATTTATTAATAGAAGTAGATAAAATAAATGATATTTATTTATATGTTGATGAAAAATCTTGTGATAGATCTATATTGTATTTGTCAAACTTGACGCACTATAGCTCATCCACAGAAGAGTATTATAAATTAATGAATGTGATACTAAATATATTAAAAAAACATAAAAGGCATATAGAATGTTTAAAAATATTATTAAGATTAAATAAAATAGATAAAATTAAAGAATTAATATTTGAGTGTGGAGATATTTTAATATGTAAACAAATAGCTCTAATATGCTCAAGACATTGTGTTTATTTAGAATTTACTGAAGAAGAAAAGTCAAAATATCCAAATTTGAATTTAACACAAATATCTAATTTATCATCAGGGGAACACTTATCGTCCATTTTTTTAAAATTAGCCAAAGATTTAGATGTAGAAGAACCCAAATTACCAGAAGATGTTTATAAAACCCATTTAGAAGAAAAAAGAAATACAAGTGTATGGGACTCTGCAAAACAAAATTTGTCTTCAACATTTGTTAATGCATTTGTAAACGCTGGTTTTTGTAAAGATAAATTAATGACTGTTAATTCCTCTTTATGGCTTTTTAAAAATAAGGAATATGGATTAATGAGTGCAACTGCATCAATGGGATTACTATTATTGTGGAATATCGATGAAGGATTATCTCAAATTGATAAATTTCAATATAGTAGTGATCAGTATGTAAAGTCAGGTGCTTTAATGGCATTTGGATTGGCCTGCACGAATATAAAAAATGAATGTGATCCTGCATATGCTTTGTTATCTGAACATATAGATGCACAAAATGTAATGGAAAAAATTGGTGCTATTTTAGGTTTTGGCTATGCTTATGCTGGTACTAATAGAGAAAATTTGTTAGACGTTTTAATTCCACCTTTAGTTGATAATGGTTGTATTATTGAATGCAGTGTTTTTGCTGCTTTATCTTTAGGTTTAGTTTTTGTTGGATCACAAAATAGAGAAATTGCTGAATATATCATTGATACCGTTTTAGAAAAAGAAAAAATAAACAATTCTTTGGATTCACCAATAGCAAAATTGTATGCTGTTGCTTTAGGACTCTTATTTCTTTGTTCAAGAGAAAAATGTGAAGCTACATTGTCTGCCTTGGAAATTATTAAACATCCTATTTCAAAATATATGATTGCAACAGTAGAAGGAATGGCTTTTGCAGGATCTAATGATGTTCTGAAGGTTCAAAAGATGTTGCAATTGTTAGTTGAAAAACGAAATGATAAAAAAATTAATACTGAAAATAAAGTTAATACAGATAACAAAAATGTAAATGTAGATAACAAAAAAAATAACACTAACAAAAATGTAAAAAGTAATGATGCAAAAAATACAAACAGTAATAATTATGTAGAGGATAATTTAGATCAATGTGTAGCTATTTTGAACATTGCACTCATAGCCTTAACTGATGATATAAGTTCAGAAATGACAACACGAATTATTGATCATTTTTTACAATATTCTAATGTAAATCAAAAAAAAGCTGTTCCATTAGCTTTGGCATTATTATTTACATCATTTCCAAAACCAAATATTGTAGACATTTTATCAAAATTAACGCATGATCAAGATCCTGATGTTGCTTTGCATGCTATCATCTCGTTAGGATTTGTTGGTGCAGGAACAAATAATTCAAGAATAGCTATTTTATTGAGACAATTATCCGCTTTTTATTGCAAAGATACCAATGCTATTTTTGTTGTGAGATTAGCTCAAGGTTTGTTATATATGGGGAAAGGATTATTAACTATTAATCCTTTGCATTCTAATCGTTCAATTATTAACTATGTTTCATTAGGATCTTTATTAGTAACAATACATGCTTGTTTGCAACTGAAATCAACAATATTAGGCAAATATCATTACTTGCTTTATCATTTAGTACCTTGTATTTATCCAAGAATGCTTGTAACTGTTAATGAAAATTTAGAACCATTACCAGTGTCTGTCCGTGTTGGACAGGTAAAATACATAATTATATACACACACATATACACAAAATTATTTCATGACATATATTTGTAAAATCGTTCAAATCTCCCTGAAAAAAAAAAATTTGTTTTTTCATTATATATATTTTTTTACAATTTATATTTTTTTTTTTAAGGCTGTTGATGTTGTTGGGCAAGCAGGAAAACCAAAAACAATAACAGGATTTCAAACTCATGTTACCCCAGTTTTATTATTACACACAGATAGAGCAGAAATAGCAACAGAAGAATGTAATAACTTTTAATAAATAATAAAATATAAAAAAATTATTAAAAAATCATCATATTTTTATTTTTAAAAAACCTTTTTTTTTTTTTTTCACTTTCATAGATATACCCATCAATGACACTTTAGAAGGAATAGTTATTCTAAAAAAAGATCCAAATTACATTCCTCCAGCAATTAATTAATTCATATATAATATTTTATTTACAAATTAATATTTATATATATATTAATTAAATGTGTGTAAATTGATATTAAAAGAATTTAAAAATATAAGTTTTTATAAGTCCTTTTTTATAACTTTATTTAAAATATAAACTATAATTAAAAAAAACATGTTAAAATATAAATAAAAATTATAATCAAACATAAACAAAAAAATATAAAATATTAATAATAGATAATTACACATAAATGACATAAAAAAGAATATATAAAAAAAAATATAAAAATAGGAAATTAAACCTTTACTTGTTATTTATATTTTTATACAGTTCTATTTTTTTTTTTTACTCTTTCTTTTTTTTATGTAATCTAATGCCAGCGTCATTCTCTTTGACTTAATTATCCCTGCCGGATTAACATCAATCAAAGATGATGTATTTTTATCTAATTCCATATTTCCATTAGATTTCTTTTTATTTTTTTTATTTTTTCTAACTTTATCAATTAAATCATTTATATTTTTTCTCTTTCTTTCAATAATAGGAAAAAAATCTTCTATTTTTAATTGATAACTTCTAACTTTTATATCATATTTTTGCAAGATTGGATTCAAAACGTTAAAAATTTTTTCTTTTGGAATATTAGTTGTTTTATTTAAAAAATCCGAAATGTTATTTATATTAGGGAAATACCACTGAAATTTTTTAATATTTGTACTAACCTTAGGATATTTGAAACATCTATACACTTCTCTATCTGGAAAATTATTTGGGAATATCCAATTTAATTTATAATTTTTGTGAGTGTTGAGAAAATTTTTAATTTCTTCACTATAGTTTTCATTATTTATTTCCTTAAATGGATTAGATACAATATCTTTTAATTTTTTTAAATCATCAAAAGTAGGAAAAGCTTTAATTATTTCTAAAGAGTTAACAATACCTATACCATGAACCCCCGTTGTATAGTCACAACCACATAATAAAGATATATTAATTAATTCTTCTTGATACAAACCTAACTTATCTTCTATTATTTTTCTTTCATATACTTCGACTGTTTTTCTCCTATTAAAAAAATTTTTAATTACTGTTTTTCCATTAAATACTAAAACATCTGAGTCATCACTTATAATTGCATCGCAATAATTTTGATTATTTAAATATGCGCACTGAGCTTCTGCTTCGCATGGAGATTGAATATAAGGAATACCAAAAAAGTCTAGAAGAATTTTTACATCATCATTCATTTCATCATTTATTTCTATATTATTCTTTTTTAACTTTTTATATTCCTTTGTTAATTCTTCATTTTCTTTATTCGCTTCGTTTATATAAGAATCAATAATTTTATTATCTTCTAAATCTTCATAATAGGCATGCTCATCATTTTTATCTTCTTTCTGTTTCTCCTTCTCTTTTATTTGCGCACTAAATTTGTCCATTATCTCTTTATTATTTAATAAATGTTCAAAAAAGTTTTCTTTTCCAATATTATTTAAATCACATTTATTTAATAGTATATTAGTTATATGTTGTTTACTTATAAACTTATTTATATTACCTTTTTTTTTAATTTCATTGACATTGCTTTGGTGTTTATCATTAGATATATGTTCAACTTCATCACTTAGTATATTTTCATCTTTATCATTCAATATATCTTCATCTTCATCAGTTAGTATATTTGCACCTTTATCATTCAATTTATTTTCATTTTTATAACTTAGTATATCTTCAATTTCATCACTCTGTATATTTTCATCTTTATCATTCAACATATTATTATCTTTATTATTCAATATATCATTGTCTTTATCACTCAACACATTAATATCTTTATTATTCAATATATCATTGTCTTTATCACTTAACACATTAACATCTTTATCATTCAACATATTATTACCTTTATTATTCAATATATCATTGTCTTTTTCACTCAGCACACTAATATCTTTATCATTCAACACATTAATATCTTTATCATTCAACATTTTATTATCTTTATTATTCAATATATCATTGTCTTTATCACTTAACACATTAACATCTTTATCATTCAACATATTATTACCTTTATTATTCAATATATCATTGTCTTTATCACTCAGCACATTAATATCTTTATCATTCAACACATTAATATCTTTATCATTCAACATTTTATTACCCTTATTATTCAATATATCAGTGTCTTCATCATTCAACACATTAATATTTTTATCATTCAATAGATCATTATCTTTATCATTCAATACATTAATATCTTCATCTACTGAAAAAAAAGCATCTTCATCTCCCCCAGTATCTTTATTTTCTTTTAAATAAGTTATATTATCAAATAAAATCTCATTCCTTAAGGGTTCTTTTATTTTTGTATCCCTGTTCAATTCACATGAGCTATTTTCTTTAGATTCATTTTTTTTTTTTATAAAATTAATATTATTGTTTATTTTATGTTCATAGCTAAAGGTATCATTTGTTTTAAAATTTTTAATATTAATAAGATCTTCTTCTTTTATATTAAATATTCTTTCTAATTTACTAGTTTTAGTAAATATTTTATCATTAGTATAAAAATCAGTATTAATGTTTGTCAATGAATCATTTATAGGGAATTTTCTTAAATTACCATCTCTGTTCTTATTGCACTCTTTGAATGATCCAACATTATTTATTAAATCCATTTTAGCATCTTTATTCATAGATAATATTTCATTAAAATTTTTTTCCTCTATACTACAATTTTCAAAATCATCACTAGAAGAAAAATTATTTTTTTCATTTTCCTTTTGTTGCATTTTTTCCAATTTATTTTTTATTTCATCACTTTCATAATTTATTTTATATTTTGTATTGCTATTTGCAGTTCTTTTTAAACTAATATTTTTTTCCCAATAAGAAGCATTATCTCTTTTATTTATTTTATACTCATCACTTGATTCAATAGTAATATAATCAATTTGTTCCTTATTTTTGTCATTCAATTTATCTAAATATTTTATATTATTTATTTCTTTATTTTTATTTTCATCTTCTAAAACAAAAAAACTATCACCAAAAATTAGTTTGTCATCCATTAATAAATCCTTTTTAAAATTATTTTCTTCTTTTATCATTATTTTTTTTTCTTCTTCAATTTTATGAATATTAATTATTTTATTATTTTTTATTTCTATATTTTCATATGCTTCTATATCATCATTATTATAGTCTTTTATTTTATCATTTTTTTCTTCTTCTTTTTCCTTTTCTTCATTTTTAATCATTAAATCATAAGGGCTATCATTATTATTAAAGTAACAGTTATTTAATATTTCATTTAAGTATTTTTTTCTTCTTTTTTTTTTTTTTTTAATATCATTATAATCTCTAACATTTAAATTTTCCATATTTTTTGATAACTCTTTGTTTATAATTAATTCTCCTTCGGTATTTTGTATATTTTCTGCCATTTTAATTTTTAATTTTTCAATTTCAAAATCAGTCTTAATCATTCTTACATATGTTTCTAATTGAACTTGTGAGAAAATATCCATATCATCTTTTGCTTTTATTGCTTTTATTCTATTATCTGCATACCATTCTTCTTTAATATCTTGCAAAATTTGATACTGTAATTTAATTGGCAACTTTTCAAAAACATCTTTATTAATTTCTTTAAATAAGGGAATTTTAATTTCTTCATTATTTACATAATAAACTTTATATTCATCTTTTCCATCTAAAAAAATATTAGAGCTATTAATATTAGATGGTAATTCTAAAATATTTATATCTTTTTTATTTAGGTCTACTCCATATGTGATGTCACTTTCATTGCCCTTATCATCAATTTTACATGTACTATTCTTCTTACTCTCTAATAATAAAAAATCATCATTAGACGATGCTAAATATTCTATATCCAATGAATTACTTTTTTTGAGATTATTATCATAACTATTATTAACTTTGCTTCCATACATATAATTTTCTTTTTCATCTTTTGATACCAAATTGGAATTGTTTGATGAATTAAAATCACTTCTTAATAAAGTATCTTCTGTATACATTTTGTTATATTTTTCCTCGGCCTGCTTTAATTTTTCCGTATACTCTAAAATATCAGTATTATAACTATTTATATCAATAATATCTACAGGTCTTCTCATAGATAAAAAACCTTTAAAATTTTTCGGAATGCTTTCATAATATTTTTTTTTAGCAATATACTTTTTTCTTACTATTTCCTCATTTATATCATTATCAATATTATTTATTTTATTTTTTTTAATAATAGAATTTTCTTTACAACTATCAACTGATTCGTTTTCACCCTCATCTTTATCTTTATCATTTATCATATATTTTTTCTTTTTTTCATCATTTTTTAATTCATTTTTATTCAATTCATCATTTTTGTTATTTTCATGAGTAATAGTATTTGAATATGGCATCATAAGAATTTTACTTTCTATTCTAAATAAATCATCACTACAAAAATTTAAAATATCCTTCATACTTACAGTAACATTCCCAACCTTTTCTACTATATTATTTAGAGAATTATCATGATCTATAATTCCACAATTTTTTAATGAATTATTTTTTAGAGTATTAGATACTTTCTTATTATGTAAAATATTTTTCTCTTTATCCTTTTTCTTTTTTGAGATACTCTTTTTATTTTTTAATGATTTTAATATATTTCTTTGGTAATAATTATAAATGAGTTTTTCTGCAATTTTTCTAAATTTCTCTTCATGATTTCTCTTTTTTAAGTTTCTTTGAAATATTGTTTTTTTTTTTAAATCAGGAGGATTTCCATCAAAAATAAAAATAGGTCTGATATTATAATAAAGTAATTTACATATTCTTAAAAAAAAGAAATACAAGTGAGCTTTTTTTAAGTTATCAGTTCTTATTTCATTATTTATATTTTGTGAAAAATCTAGCCATAAATCATTAAAAATACTCAAATTATCAAAAGAATTATTTTTAAGAACTTTTAAATTATTAGCATAAGTCAATTCATACAACCATATACTTACATCTATAGCTATTCGTTTCCCTGTCAGAATTTCTGGATTTACACGAATTCCAGCAGGAGATACTATTGACCATAAGCCTTTTACCCCCATCTTTTTTATTTATTTTTATTTTTTTTTATTTTTAAGCATTTCATAATTATTCAAACTATTTTTTTTTTTATAAATTTATATATTATTTTACAAATAATATATGTTTAAAAAATCACATGATTTTCTTTTTGCTGTCTGATTATTATATATCTCTCTTAAATGAAATTTCATATCTATCCTATATGTACTTCCATATATATAAATATATTATGATATTTTATTTATTAGTGAATAAAATATAGGAATATATAAAACTTTCTCTATAATTTCATAAATAGTTATATATAAATAAAAAAAAAAATAATAAAATAAAATATAATAAAATAAAATAAAATAACAATATTTCAATTAAAATATTTTAAAATGTAAAGCATAATCACTTATAAAAACATAATTTCTCATAATTTCTTAAAATTTTAAATAGAATAATTGATTTATCAAAAGCATATAGGTTAAATGTAATAAATATCTTTTAATCTTTTAAAATATAATAAAATATATATATATATAATAATAATGATGTATATTTATAAAAGTATGTTTTTTTAAAATTACAAAAAAAAAATGCTAACTTTTTTAATTCTAAAACTCATATGCTAAAATGTATATTTTGTGTAATTTTTTTTCCTTTTTTTTTTTTTAAAAATTAATTTAAAAAAAAAAAAAATTATAATAAACCTTTATAAATTCAAATATAGATTAGCATACATTTTTATATACACATTTATATATTTATGATAATTGAATTATTTCATTATTAATATCTTTTTGTATTTTTTAATTGTACATTTTTATATTTGTAGATTTTTAAAATCATTTTATATAAGGAATTGTATTCATTTCAAATAGTTACAAAGCATGTCATATATTTAAGAATCATAATTATATATTTACAAAAAAACTATATTTAATATACTTGCCTAATGTAACTCTTTTGGAATAGTAATTTTTATACATTTGTGTTTTCATAAATTTCTTTAAATTGAAAAAAATGTTTTCTTAATATAATAGAATCATTTTTTTATGTTGCAATTTAAATTTTTGTAATTAATTGTTGCATCATAGGAAAATGAATATTTTTTTATGGATTATATAAATTTAATTTACCCTAAAAAAAAATGAACAAAAAGAAACTTAAAAGTATTTTCCTTACTTTCATTCAAATTATTTGTTACTATTCTATTTTAACTAATTCTATGAACCAGAGAAAAAATAATAAAAAAATAAATTTTAAAATAAAAGGACTAATTTTACTCAAGGAAAAAAAATTACACATCATTAAATCAAATTTTATATTATATATCAAAAGTTATGAATTGAGAAATAAAAAAAGAAAATACTACTTAAATGATATTTTTAATAAACTATCAGGAAATCAAAATATGGAAAATTCAAATATTGAGCATTATAATTTAACACCAAAATTAAAAAAAACGGTTCAGCTTTTTCAGTCAATGCCTAATAACCCTTACCATAAGTCAGGATTAAAATATAATAAATGACAACAAAAATAGTATATTTATATATTAATATAAAGCAAGTTTTATTTTTATTTATTTATTTATTTATTTTATTTTATTTTTTTTTTTGTATTATAAAAAGCACACAATTTTATTTTTAAATCAAAAAAATTACTTAAAAATATTTTTATGTATATTTATTATATCCTACTACAACGATTTTAATCATATAATATATTTTATCAAAATCTATATTGAAAGGATACATATACATTTATATATACATATATATAGAGAGAGATATATACATGAAATTTAAACATAAAATAATATCTATTTTATATATATATAATTATATTTATTCTTGCTTTATAATTATTATAAAGTAAAATAGTTTTACATTTCTGTATATAAAAAAATTTTTTTAGAAGTCAACAAGTAATATTATTAGGTAAAAAATGTTCACCAATGCCACGCGAATTTAAAACTAGACAGAATCAAGTTTTGGTAAGATGTAAAATAAAAAAAAAAAAATTTTTTTTTTATTTATTATTATTACTAAAATACATATATATATATATATACATATTCATTAGGGATGTCAATCAACTGTTTATATATACCCAAATTTAGAATTACAAGAAAATAAAAAATTAATTGTATGGTTAGGAGATTCAGGTGAAACATAATTTATTTTTCGTTAATATATATATTAATTTTTTATACATGCATTAATAAATTACTGTTGTGATATAAATTAAAAAAATTGTTTATACTTATAAATAAAAATCTATAATATATACCAATTTTATGTTTCTTATTCTTATAAAGTACTATACTCTTCTAAATATTTATTAAAATGTATATTTAAATACAGACGGATTATTGACAAAAGGAATAGTTTACATTTTAATCGACGGCTTGAGTGGATATCCACCTGAAGAAATCTTAAAAGTAAATCCAAATTTTATTACACTAACGGGCATTACAGAATTTTTAACTATGAGTAGAATAAATGGTTATTTAAATATCATGAATAAAATAAAAATGTTTTCAACAAATATTATGGAAAATAAAGAAAAATGACTTTTTTTTTTTTTTTTTTGTAGTATACTTATTGTATACTATTATTTAATAAAACAAAATATACATTCATTTAAGTATACAGAGTAATTTTTTTAAAACAATTTAAAATTTATATCTTTTTTTATCATCATTCCTTTTAAAAAGTATTATATTTGACTAATAAGTATAACATATTTATAAATTGCTACAATTCTTGAAGAAAAATATTAGGGAAAAAAATTAGAAAAAAATAAATAAAATATCCAAATAATTTTATAATTTAAACTTACTTTCACATAAAATATCAAATGTAAATTTATTTATAAATATTTAAAAAGTTTAAAAAAACACTTAATTCTTTTTTCTTTTGTTATTTTATTTTGGCTAGCTAGATATTTTATGAAGCAAACAATTTTCCTTAAAAATATACAGATATTTATATAAATATATATGTGTATATAATATTTACATATATATATAAATAATATATTAAAATGGTATTATAAATTAAATAATATTAAATTAAATACAAAATAAAGAAGTTAATTTATCTTTATATTTTTTTTTCCTTTTTTTTTTTTTTGAATAATATACTGTGCATTTTTGCAAAAAAAGAAAAATGGAAATTTTAAAAACCCTTAGCCGTGTGTCGACTATATATATATATATATATATATATTTATACACGAATAATTATAAAAATAATTATCCAAAAAATTAAGTTTTTAGTTTGGAAGATTATTAATCACTCAAATTTTATGCATGTTTTATTAAAAACTAATAAAAATTTTTATTTCTCAAAAAAAGCGTTGTAAAAAAGGTTAAATTATTACTTTTTGCCATTTTAAAATAAGAATAATTGAGATTTATAAAAAAACTCTTATCACTGAATAAACTTATGTAATTAAATTATTTATGGTATAAATTAGTGTTTGAGAAATATATATTTAATGAAATATGACTTAAGTAATTTTAATATTCGTGATTGAGGTTTTTTTTTTTCTATCAATTTTATGACTTTTTGTCGTTGCATTGGTATTTTGTGCGTCCTATATTCTCATTTTATCTTTTTTTTTTTTTTTTAATTAGCTCTTTAACTTTTTTATTAGTTTTAAATTATATTATTCCTGTTAATATATATTTATATATAAATTTATACGTACCTTTTATAACTACATTTTCTTATAATATTTTAATTATTTACATAAAATTCATAGCATAATTCCATTTGTTTATTATTCATAAATTTCATTTTTTTTTCTTTTTTTTTTTTTTGTTTTAAAGATTTTATGAAATTATAAATTTCTTATACGCAATTTTCTTTTTTTTCTTTTTTATATTGTTATTTTTAATAATTAAATTCCTTAGACTTATATTTTTTTAAATGTCCGCCTTTATTTCTTCATAGTTGTAACATTACACACTAAACTTCATTATCTCCCGATTTTTATATTTGTTTTTCTTCTTTTTTTATGTTATAATTTTAAAATAAGTTTAATAAAATTCCTTAAAAGATAATTTTCTCTATAAAAAATATTTTAATGAAATGAAAATTATAACATCAATGAGTGTTTATTTCATAACAAAGAAATACAAGCAAGTGAACAGATAAAAATTAAGAAGATTTAACTGTTTTCTTTTATTTATTTTATTTAATTTATTTATTCTTTTTTTTTTTTTTTCTTTTTGGTTTATCTTAACTCTGTATTTTACAATATATATATATATAATGAATAAAGAGCCCTATATTAAGGAAAGAAATAATGAGGAAACTAATAATATATTACATGAAGAAACGGAAAAACTTGTAGATTCAAAAATATACGATAATGCTTTAAAAGAAGGTTTTAAAAGAAGAAATTCGAGTAAAAAGAGAGATGAAAAACATGATTCAGCATTTCACAAATCCTTAGCTGTTGTAAATATAGCTGCAGGATTAGATGGATGCGATGATCAATTGTTACCAGCAAGTTTCAGAGCTCTAGAAGCAGATTTAGATTTACATCCATCATTATTGGGATATATTACATTGGTTCAAACATTAATGCTAAGTTTATTTAGTCCTATTTGGGGATTTTTATCCGATAAATATTCAAGAAAATGGATGTTAGTATTTGGTACAGCTTTATGGGGAATAGCAACCATATTTTTAGCAAATATAAACGATTTTCCTCATATACTATTTTTCAGAGCAATAAATGGTTTAGCTTTGGGAAGCATTGGTCCTATTTCTCAAAGTATTCTAGCAGATGCAGCAAAAAATGAATCATTGGGGTTATCTTTTGGTTTAGTTCAATTATCATCTAGTACTGGGAGATTAATTGGAGGAGTTGTAACAACAACAGTAGCATTAAAATATTTTGGAGGAATTAGAGGTTGGAGGTTATGTTTTATCATTGTAGGAATATTAAGTATTCTTTTAAGTATAACGGTAGCACTATTTGTTGACGATGCACCAAGGCAAGTTAGGAAAAAAAAAAAAATAGAATATATAAATGATGATATAGATGCAGGAACAGGAGGTATAAGAATAATTAATAAAGATAGCCATTCGTATCTATTGTATAAAAATATTCTCGATATACTGAAGGACAGTTTATCGAAAAAAAGTATAATTATTATACTTTTAGAAGGTTTTACAGGTACTATACCATGGTTAGCTTTGAGTTTTAATACAATGTTTTTCCAATATTGTGGATTAAGTGATTTACAAGCAGCTGTAATAACAGGTTTTTTATTAGTGGGGGCAGCACTAGGGGGGGTAATTGGGGGTCTTTTCGGGGATATTATGCATAATATATCTAATGATCATGGAAGACCATTTCTAGGGCAATTAGCAATGTTTGGTAGAGTACCATTAGTTATTTTAACATATCTTATCATACCAAAAAGGCAAGAAAGCTTTGAATTATTTGCTTTATCTTGTTTCTGTCTTGGTTTGTCTTCAATTGCAGGAGTAGCTGTTAATAGACCTATTGTATCAGATATTATCAGACCCGATTATAGAGGAACGGTTTTTTCTTTAACAATTGCAATTGAAGGAGTTGGATCATCTTTAATTGGTGCACCTTTATTTGGTTATTTAGCTGAAAATACATTTAATTATCAAAATAACAATTTATTAATTTCTGATATGCCTGAACAATTAAGAAAGAATAATGCTGATGCTCTTTCAAAAACTTTATTATATTTAACTTTAATACCATGGATACTGTCTTTTGTATTTTATAGCCTTTTACATTTTACGTATGGAAAAGAATATAGAAAAATGAATGAGATAATTGAAAATGAATATAAGTATGACGATGAGGATGAGGAAACCGTTGCTGAAAAGTTGGAAAAGTAAATTCCGAAGAATATTCATTTACCCCAAATAAATAATGGAATAACAGAATACACATATATAATAAAGATAAATAAATGAATATAATAAAAAAAAAAAACTGTAAAAGTATAATATTTTAAAATATTAAAAAAATTGAAATAAAATAAAATTAAAAGATTATAGCTGGATATATAGAGCATAATCTATACATTAAAAAAAAAAAAATAAATTAAATTAAATTAGAGAATTAAAGTAAAATAAATGATTATTATGTTTAATATAAAAATAATAATATATCATTTACATATTATTATAGTTTACTTTTTTCTTTATTATATACACTTCTGTAAATTTCTTTTTTTAATATATGAAGCTTCTTTTAATTATTATTACAATTAATACTATTTTTATTCATTTCCTAATTATTTTTTTAATTTTGCTTTATGTTTTTGTCTTTTTTTTTTTTTTTTTTTTTTTTTTTTTTTTTTTTTTTTTTTTTATTATTTTTCTCCTTATTTTTCTTAAGTTTCCCTTTTTTTTAATCTTTTAATTTATCTTTATATTTTTTTTTGTTATATTTTATTATTATTATTTTTTTTTACAGTCATTCTCATTTATTATACATGCTAATTTAAACCATAATTTTTCTGTTCACATATTTGTTATGTTTAAAAATTATTTTTTTGAAAAGTTTTTGCACATTTTTCTACTTACATTTTAGAAATAATTATAATGCATTTAATTTATTTAAGATAAATTATCATAATACTCTTTTTATACTAAAAATGGTATTAAATATAAAAATATTAATAAATATATAATTAAAATTTGAGCAATGTCATAATTGAACATAAATTATTAATTAAAAAAAAAAAATTAATAGATAAGAGAATAATTTTATGCTTGTAGTAATTCCTAAAATATGTTTACCATATAAAAAACTTAGAAAATTAGGATTATTATTCCATATCAATTAAAAAATAATGAAATTTACTAAAAAAAAAAATCTGTGTAATGATAGCACAATAGATAAGCTCCTAATTTTTTTTATATATTATATCAGAAATTTATATACTTAGAGCTTGGAAAAAATTCAACTATCCAAATAAATAAGAATATAATTCTATATTCCACTCCATTTTTATCTTATTACTACTTTCTATAATATATAGAAATTGAATTTATCAAAAAAAAAAAAAAAAAAATTCAACATGAAAATTGCACATAATAAAAATTTGACTATTTTTTAAGAAAGCATTTCTATAAATAACAATTAAAAAATTTTAATATATTGTTATAGATTATATTTTTAAAAAATATGGATATACAGAAACAAAAAAAAAAAAAAATAAATAAATAAATAATAAATAATAAAAACAAAAAAAAAAGTCATTTAATTTTAACACATATCTCTTAATAATTAAAATTGTAATAATCTACATAAAAAAATATTATTTATAAAATACAATATGTTGCTAATTACATTATCAAACAAAAAGAATCTAATAAAAAATAAATGTATTGATCATTGCCTTTATGAATATAAATAAAAATCTCTATAAAAAATATATAAAACTTGCTAAATAGAAAAATAGAAAATAAAAGGAATATATATATGTATATATATAATTCCTAATTTTACTATTAGGTTTTTTATTTCTATATCATTTAAAATAGGCAAAAAAAAAAAAAATCTTTTTCATTAATAAATTATAACTTTTTTAAACTTAATATTATTTATCATAATTATCTTTCTTTTTATAGGTATATTTATTTGAAAACCAAGGGATACTAAGAGAGTATATGTTTTTATTACTGAAAATGAACCTTTAAATATATTACATATCCTAATACTTTTTTATATAATTTATTTGTCTAAATTTAATTTATATTGTTTTAAAATAAACAGGAAGTTTTTTTCTTCTTTTTTCTTTTTTCTACATTTAAGTTTTTTTTGAGAATGTTGCATTTTTATTATTTAGTTTTAATCTTAAATATCAAAAAGAAAAAAAGAGTAAATATAAAAGCAGATAAATACCCAATATAATATATATATAATAAGCATAAACATATATGGCTTAATACATACAAACTGATCCCTATTAAAGAATTTTATATAAATATGAATTTTTAAAACAACAAAGTTATTGAAATTTAATAATATAAAAGTTACTCAAACAACATTCTCAATATTATACACTTTAAATGTTTCTTTTTCAATAATTTTGTGTTTTTAATTTTTTTTTTTTTTTTCTTAATGAATAAAAGATTTTTTGAAAAACATATATGAAATTAAAAAAGTTAATAATTTTTTTCTAAAATAAAAATAAATGTTTTAATTAAATAAATAAACTTTGTATTATTTAAATTGTTGATAATTTAAGATTATATGAGTTATTACCTATGAATGATCATTATGTAAATTATAAGATTTATTTAATTCATTGTTGTAAAATAAATAAAAATTGAATATTTCATTGTAATTTAATTCATTAAAATTTGAAAAAATATTGCATAAATGGATATTTTCTTCACCATTTTTTTCAAAGAAATCATTTGTTTCTTTTATTCTGTTAAATAAAAAATCATAAAAATTATTTTTTTTGTTGTTATTATTTAATTCATCTTCATTCAATAACAAAGATTTGTTTAATTTTATTATATCTTCATTATTTTCAAAAATTGAAAATTCTTTAGAATTTTTTTTTGCATATCTATTTAGTATTTTTATACATTTTTTAAAAATATTTTTACAATCATATATAATAAATTCTTTAAATAATCTTACTATGTAATTTATATCGTTTGATTGATAATAAATGTTTTTTCCTGTTATTATTTCAAATAAAAAATTAAAAATATTAATATAGAAACCTAATTCAATTTCACTTTCTATACATTTTATATGAAACCAAAAATATACACCAAATTTTTTTAGTTTCCATTTCTTCAATACAATACCTAATGCTTTAATTGTATTTAATAAAAAAGTTTTTAGTTCAAATTTAGTTAAGATTATTTTTTTTTTACTATTTATGATCTTTTGCATTTCAGTATTTTGTTCTAAATGTAATAATTCTTTATGTTCCCTTTCTATATAATTATTATTTAGAGTAAAATTCTTTTTAAGATCATATTTAGGTAATGAATTAATAAATTTATGATTAATCATATTTTTATTTTGTAATAAATTCTTTATCATTTTATAATTTTCATCATTTATTTTTTTATATGAAATACCATTTAAATCTTTTTTTTTCTTTAATATTTTTTTTATGGCAATTTTATTATCATTCATATTATTAAAACTTGCACTACTTGAATATAAATCATTATTATTCTTATGATCCTTTAAATATATCAATTCTTTTTTAGTAATAGCCTGATTCTTATTACTTTTATTATTATCAGTATCCTTTAATTTATCAATTAAAATGTTATTTAAGATACTTGTATTTTTTAATAAATTATTATTTTTATTTGTATCATCAACATTTTTCATTTGCATAATGCATGTCAATGAATCTTTTATATCTGAATTATTTTTATCTACTGAAATGTTTTTCATAAATTTTAATTTATCTTCAATCTTTCTAGTATAACTTATGTTATCTTGTGTAAGCTGAGAATTTTTTATATTCTTATGTGGTATTTCTAAAGTACATTTTGATAAACTTGCGCTATTTCTGATTTTACTATTTTCTATATTTGTATTAGATTTCAAATTTAGGTAATACATACTATTATTTACATTATTTAAATTATTCAAATGATTGACACTGTTTAAATTGCTCAAACTATTTATACTTTTTATATTATTAATATTTTTTAAATTATTCACTGTTTCATTTTTATTATTTATCCTAATAATTTTATCGTTTTCATTATTTGTAAATTGTGTGAAATTACTTATATAACTAATACTTTTCATATTAATTATATCATTCATATTTTTATTGTTTCTATGAATATAATTTATTATATTAGTACTTTTGTCATTAATTTTGCTATCATGTATAATGTTATTTTTAACATTTATATTAGCGTTATAGCCTCTATTAAAATTATTCAAATTATTGCTATTTAAATTATATTTTATAACGTTATTGTTTTTATTTATATGGCTTATATTATCTGAAATATACTTACTATTTATATTACTTGAGTATACATTTTTATTTATGCAATTTTCATTTTTATGTGTTGATTCAATAGCATTTTCATTCTTCTTATTATGAATATCTGCATTCATATTATAATAACCCTCTCTGTATTCATTTTTTGAATTTATATTATTTAATTTTTTTTTTAAGCAATCTAAGTTATCAAAATTTTCTTTTTTTCTATTCATTCCATTTTCGTGATTTATAAAATTTTGAATATTGCTGTTTTCATTATTATGCAAGAGATTACTATTGTTGTCTTGGTAACTGTTTAACTCCTGTATATTACTTTTATAAATTGTATTATTAACAGAAACATATTCATTATTAAGATTAATATTTTCCTCCATTTTTTTTACATTTTCTTCAGTAATATTAGTAATACTAGAATCATTTTTTTCTTCATGTATTGAAAACCTTTCTTTTTCTTCACCTTTATTTTCAATTTGATAAGTATTTGATATTTCATCGGTCGTTGTTGATATAGAATCAGTAGTAATTATATCATATTTAGATTTAAATAAATCTTTCTTTTCCTTAATATCATCATTTCGTTTCATTTCACTAATACTTATTAAGAATTTATTATATTCATTATCATCAAAATCTTTTATTTTTCTATAATTTTCATTAATTTCTTTACCTATTTTTACTTCCACATTCATTTTACTTTCTTCAGTCATTATCTTTTCTTAAATACATTTATATAAATATGTAATTAGTTATTTACTTTTTCATCTACTTATTACAATTCATTATAAAAAAAATATAAAACTTCTTTTTTAAATTATTCATTAAATTCAGTAATTTAGAGTTTATATATATATATATATATATAAAAGAAGTGAAAAATAGAAAGAAAGAAAGAAAGAAAGAAAAAAAAAAAATTAAAAGATTAAGAAATATATATATTTATTTATTTGTTTTATCATAAAACATTTCTTAAGAATAATTTTTTTGAAAATATAAAAACTTCTAAATCCTAAGAGGAAACTAATAATATATTTTCCTATTATATATAAAATTTTTATCTTCTCATAATCGATTTTTTTTTATAACATCACTTTGTGTATAAAACTAATAATTCTGAATTAATCTAAAATAAAAAAATTTTATTATTAACTATATTTTTTTAATATTTTTATATTAATTATTTTTTTTCTTTTTTTTTTTTTTATTTCATCATAAAATATATTATAAAAAAAAAAAATTCTTTATATGAATATATTATATTCATTAATCTTTGTGATGATTCTATTCATCTACTTATGCATACATACATATATAATAAGTAAAGCTAATTTTTCTTATAATTTATGTAAAAATATAATAAATAAAATTATATAATAATTTTTTTAAATTTTTACCTTTTGAATTCTTTAAATATTTTTATCATTATGATATTAAAAATAATTTTAAGAAATAACTTATGCTAATTTTATGATATGATTAGCAGCATATAATAATTACAATAAAAAAAATACAGTCATAATTAAATTTATATAATGGTGATAAAATATATATATAAAACTTAAAAAAAAAAAATGTAAAATATATTTTATTAAAAAAAAAAATTTTCTAAAAATTTTTTTAATAAAAGAAACATAAATACTTTTTAGTTTTATTTTGCTTTTTATTAATTATTTTTATATTTGTACAATCTTAAAATCTCAAAAAAAATGAAAATAAAAAAAAGAGATAAATGTTTCATCTCGTCATTTAACAATATTCCTATTATTTCTTGTTTTCGTCTGGCATGCTATCATGCATTTTTTTTTTTTTTATGTCCAAATTAAATTTGATACAAGTTTGAAAAAATGATTTTGTAATTTTTTTTACAAAATTTTATTTTATAAATAAAATAATCATGAAATACTTTATATATATACATATATATACAATTTAAGGAAATATAAAAAAAAAAAAAAAAAGTCTAATAAAGATAAGAATTGTATAAATCTTTAAAAAAAAATTTATCATAAAAGAAATAATTTATAATTACAATAAAATTTAAGATAGTGGAATTATGCACTTTAAAAAATATTTAGATATAAGATTATATATATATATACATATGCATTTATAAATTGAATAAAATAAACAATAATTAGTAATATATAATATCAGAAGATATTCATTTGTTATGATATTTCTAAATAAAGAAAAAAAAGAAAAAATTTAACAATTACTATATTTTAATTACACTTTAATTTTTAATAAGTATTTACAATATAATAAAATAAAATAATAAACGGTATGTAATATAAAATAGATTTGATAATATAAAATTGAAAATGAATTATATTAATATACTTTGTTATAGAAAATTCAAATATAATAAATATATTTAAAAAAAGCAAGAACATAAAATATATATTATACTATTAAACGAATAATAGAAAATAATATAAAATGAAAAACTATAAGCATAATTTTTTATATAACACAAATAATAAAGTTTAAAATGTAACATGATTCTAAATAATAAAAAAATTTTTTTTTTTTTTTTTTTTTTTTTGTTATTTACCATATATGGTTTCCAAATTTTTTATTGATAAAAGTAATATTAATATACTTTAATTTCAATATATATCATTGCTTTTATAAATTGAATATTTAAAACTTAAATTTCTTTAAATATATTGATATATTTTAATAAGTGTTATCATGTTCTTGAAAACGTTTTGTAATCATATTTTTGATAATCTTCATAAAATTAAAAATTTATTGGTTATATAAACATTTTTTTTTATTGTTCATTTAATGCAATTAACTATAAATATTTACTTAGGATTAATGTAAATAAACAAATAGAAAAGAAATTAAACATTTTTTTTTTTTTCAAATATGTTTTACTAAATTCCTTTTACTTTGAAAATACATTTCCATATTTTAAAAATTAATAATTTGAAATACAAAATATTAAACATAAAATATTGAAGTACTTAATATTTACAACATATGAAAACTTTTAAGTTGAAAGAACTTTTTGTATAATGTATGAATGTTGATGCAAATATTTTTCTAAATAATAATTATAAATAACTTTTAATTACTTTTCTTAATTTCTTTTCATATTATTCTTTTTTTTTTTTTTTTTTTATATTATGAAAAAAAAAAATTGCAAAAAAACGAAACATAAATGTAATTACATATTATTATTTTTGCAAAAAATATAAAAATTGAAAAAGGAGTACATGTGTATATGTCTAATTTATAATAAAATTCTCTATAAAGAAAAGGATATAAAACTTAGTATCAATAATAGTTAAAAATACTATTTTCAATAAATATGCAAACAGTTCTTTAATATTGAAAAATTTAAACAAAGATAATTTTATTACATAGTAGAATCCATATATATATATAGTAGAATGTTCTATCAAATTAATAAGCTGATAAAAATTAAAAATATCTGAGATATATTATGAAAAATTTAAAAACTAATAAAAGAAAAATCCTTTTAAAAAAATCAATATAAGATAAAAAAAAAAAATTTTACTTAATATGATAATTTTTTTTTTTTTTCTGTCAGTATAATTTTAATCATTTAATGATAATAAAAGTATGTATAAAAGTAATGTAATACAAATTAAATGACGTAGAAATATAAAAAAAGGAATATATATATATCATTTAAATATATCACTATGTATAAGAAAAAGAAAATACATAAAAAAAATATTTAATTCAATGAATTATTAAAATAAACTAATTAAAATAAATATTCTTATTCATATAAAACTTAAATATATATTATCTCACTTGAAAAATAAAAAGAAATTAAAAAAATAAAATAATACAAAAAGAGTAGACAGTAATAAAATAAAGAAATACTACTCTTTCCAATGAAAGTTACATTTAACGCAAATATAAAAAATTGTACTAGGTTCATCAGCTGATCTGATCTGTAGACTATAAAAATATGCTTCATCATTTGTACATTTTGGGCAAATAGCTAAAAACATAAAAAAAAATATACAAATATTCTTATTTTATTTTTTTTTATTATTTTTTTTTAAATTATTTCTAACCTTGTGTTTTAGACATATTTTTATTACTCATATCTACTGCATCTAAAGAAACAGTTTTATTGTACTTTTGGCAATCAAACTTATTATATATTTTATTTTTTATTTTGTATCTATAAGTACATGATTTGCAATAAAAATAAACACCGTTTTCAATATGTACTAGAACAATATTGTGACAATTAGGGCAAAAAAAAGCCATTTTTAAATTAATATTTTTTATGATAAACAATAATAAAATAAAATAATTTCAACCTTCTTATTAAATATAATTACATATTTCCTGTTTTCAGAAAATTAATATTTAATTTATTTTATCCTCTATAATACTTATTATACTATGGTGTTGTTTCTTTTGCTATTATTCACTTTTCTTAAACACAAACTTTATTTTTATTCTTAAGAAATTGATAAAATATATTCTCTATTCTTCTTTTCTTTTCTATAAAAACGGAAACCAATGACAATATGCATGATGAATAATTAAAGTAAAAAATTAAAAACAAAGAGAAAATTTCATTAAATGAAGATGAATGTAAATAAAAAAATTTTTAAAGTAATTCCTCAATCCTTTTAAAATCTTTTTTTTTTTTTTTTCTATATATAAATTATTTTTTTAATTATAAAATTTTAATATTTTGATTTTATTTAAATGTATAATTTTTTTTTTTTTTTAAATCTTTGTATTCCAAAATTTAATCTCTTATAAATTATATTGTTCATTTAATTTATTTATATAATAAATTTCTATCTTTTTTTTTTAATTATTGTTATAATAATTAGCATTAAGAAAATTTTATTTTTATTTTTTTTTTTTAGTTTTCTGTGATTTATATCAAATACATTAATTTTCCGAAATTCAGTTTTATTTTTTAGCTAATAAATTAGGAAATATGTAAATAAAGCATCACTTATATTTTTATATAAATTATTACATATGCTTAAAATAACCTTTAAAAATATTTTGGTATATCTTATAATTTATTATTTTTTAGATAAGTTATAAGAAATTAAAAAAATATTAAAAATTTTTTTTTTTCATTTTCCTTATAATGGAAAGTTTGCTTCAAATAAAAAATATATCTCCTATTGATGGTAGATATAAAAAATATTGCAAAGAAATATCCTCTTTTTTTTCTGAATATGCTTTAATAAAGTATAGAATACTTGTAGAATTAAAATGGTTACTATTTTTGAATGAAAAAGAATTTTTTTTTAAGAAATTAAGCGAAAGTGCATTAAAATCATTGAATGAAATAAGTAATGTAACGGATGATGATATTTTAAAGGTAAAACAAATTGAAGAAGAAACAAATCACGATGTGAAAGCAGTAGAATATTTTATAAAAGAGAAAATGAAATCTTCACAAAATCAGGAATTATTAAATATAAAAGAGTATGTTCATTATTTATGTACTAGTGAAGATATAAATAATATAGCATATGCTATGTGTATAAAATTATGTATAAACAATATAATTATCCCAAATATAAAAAAAATAATGGATAAATTAGTTCAATTAGCAAGGGACTATGCTGATATTTCTTTATTATCAAAAACACATGGGCAACCAGCCTCATCAACAACATTTGGTAAAGAAATGGCCAATTTTTTTTCAAGAATTTATAATCATTTAAATGTATTGGAAAAAATTAAAATTATGGGAAAATTTAATGGGGCTGTTGGAAATTTCAATGCTCACAAAATTGTAGATAAAAATATTGATTGGATAAATAGTATTCAATATTTTATAGAAAATTATTTTAATTTAAATTTTTGTTTATACTGTACTCAAATACAAGATCATGATTATATTTGCGAATTGTGTGATACCTTAGCACGTATTAATTCAACAATGATTGATTTATGTGTTGACATATGGTTATACATTTCTAATAATTTATTAAAACTAAAAATTGTAAAAAAAGAAATAGGAAGCAGTACAATGCCTCATAAAGTGAACCCGATTGATTTTGAAAATGCAGAAGGAAATTTACACATAGCAAATTCTTTTTTCAAATTATTTAGTTCCAAGTTACCAATTAGTAGATTGCAAAGAGATCTATCTGATTCAACCATTTTACGAAATATAGGTTCGTCTTTTTCTTATACTCTTATTGCATATAAATCCTTACTAAAGGGATTATCAAAAATTGATATAGAAAAAAATACTCTAGACGAAGAGTTAAATGAAAACTGGTCAACATTATCAGAACCTATTCAAATTATAATGAAAAAGTATAATTTTCCTGATGCTTATGAAGAATTAAAAAATTTTACTAGAGGAAAAAATATAAACAAAGAAACTCTGCATGAATTCATAAAAACTAAATGCAACTTTTTACCGAAAAATGTTATTGATGAATTAATGAATTTAACTCCTCATAAATATATTGGATATGCCAATTATCTTGCTCAAAATGTTGAAGAACTTACAAAAAGAATGCAAAATACGAAAATGTAAGAAAACTATATATAAGAAATAAACATAAAATAAATTATACATACATTTTTTCAATATTTTTACAATTATATATATTTACTATTACAGAAAATAATTCCAAAAAAAACAAAAAAAAAAATTTTTCTTTTTATATTGGACTATAGTTATTTTAATATTAAATTATATATATAAATAAAGTTTTTTTTGACATTTTTTTGTTCATAAATATCTATTAGATTTATCCTAGAAATACATATGTATATATATATATATATATATTTTTGTCACATTAATAATCTTATAAATTTATGTGGTAATAGTATCTTTTTCTTTTTTTTATTTTAATTTTAATTAAAAAAAAAAAGAGAAAAAAAATTAATTCAATTTTATAAAAATCTAAATATTTAAACAAAAAATATTTCTCATCAATTTCCATATATTTATCTGTTTTTTTTTTTTTTTTCTCTAAATTCATATTAATATTATTATTTCTTTTTCTTATAACAATTAAAACAACACATCTTTCAAAATTTTAATAAAATGAATTTTTTTAATAAAAAAATTTAATATAATAATTGCCTATATTTTTAAATTGCTAAACTTTAAACTTATCATTTTTCAAAATATATATATTCATGTAAATATTTAAGTCATCATAAAATATAATTTATAAAAATTAATAAAGTTTAAAAAAAAATATTAATTTAAATTTAAAAAAATAAAAACAATAATAATTATAAATGAAAAGAATTATTGTAACGAATAAGATATTTTATCATTTTTTTAATATTTTACTAGTTGAAAATCCATATTAAAAGTTATTTTTTAGTAACTTCAAAAATCTTCAGCAAAAAAAAAAAAAAAATAATAATAATAAAATAAAATAAAAATTAATATTTCTATTTGAAAATAAGTTAAATTAAATATATTTATGAACAATTTCTATGAATTTTTATGAATGCTATAATTATATTACCCTTAAAATATCCCTGTTTTTTGTTTGATATAAATTTTTATACAATTGATGATATATTTCTATCATACTTATCATCAAGATTAACAATATTAATTTCATTAATATATTTTTCTTTGTTCCTTTTATCATTATTTGAAACATTCGTTTTATTAGTAGATTTTCCATATATTTTTTTGTTGGATTGTAAGTTGTTTATGTTTTTCTATTTATTAGTTCTACTTCAGTGTTAAGGAATTGTATACAGAAACATTCCATCTTCTGATAATGAACTATAATATGTTTTTTATATATTATTTTATTAGCATCACCAAAACTTGCTATATATGCATATATCATCTGTTTTTGTTATATTATTTTTCAATGATGAATTTTTTGATTGTAATTGATATGTATTTTTATTTAACCACCTCCAGATGAAGTCTATCGTGATTATATCATAGGTGCTTTACTTCTATATACTTCAGAGCAAATCAAATTACTTGTATTTAATCCTCTTGTTTCTCAAACTTTCTTTTTTATTAAATAGTTGTTAATGGTATTTGCATTAATTAAAAAATTATTAAAATGTCTTTTTAAATCGTGTGTAAAAAAAAAATGGTAAATAGAAAAATTTCTTTTTTTTTTCTTCAATATTAATTATTGTAAATGATTAATAAAAAAAAAAAAAAAAAGACAAAAAAAAATATTTAAAATGAATATTATAAATATTAAATTTAAAAATATATTTTAGAGTAGTTTTCAAAAAAATATTTTTTTTATAATAAATATTTCGTGTTAGATAAAATAAAAAAAAATGTTTACAACTCCTTTTTAGTTTTTTTTTTTTCTAGTGTGATTAATATTTAAAGAGTTTTATTCTATAGAATAAAATGAATTTTTTAAAAATATAAGATATTAACAAAATATTATAATAACACATCAAAAATGTAAATATTGTAAATTAAAATATTTTTCATTATTCTAGAGAGTTAATCCTGAAAATAGATCAAATAAAGAATTCTATATTTCAGAAACATTTTTTTCTCCTATCTAAACTAGAAATAAAATTTATTTTACGAGGAAGTTTATTATATATGAAATGATAAAATATATTTTTTCTTTTCTTTTACTTTTATTAGCAAAAACATTACTTATTAAAATAAACAAATTATATAATTTTTATTCATAAAGAAAAAAAAAAACATAATTATTTGTTATTTTTCAATTTAACCAATAAAATATTTATTTTAAAAAGGGTTTAATATATTTATTATTAATATATAGCAAAAATATATATTTGAATTACAATATATTTTTAAAGTTTAAAATTAAAAAGAATAAAATAATTTATTAAAATTATAACAAAAACAATAGAAATTGTTAATATCATTATTAATTTAACGAAAAAGCTAATTATATTGATAGTATATATTTATATATAATAAATGCTTTAAAATTTAGATATTACACTATTATTCCATCATTATGCATACTTTAATTATAATTTCTATTATAATAAGGGAATAATTCTATATATTCTTAACTATACTAAAATTTTTCTAAATTAACGCCACTCCGTTTTTCTTCTTTTAAATTTTTTTTTATGATTAAATACACTTTTAGACATAATATCTTCCTAATTATTATTAATAAAAAAAAAAAAAAAAAAAATCATCTAAATATATATTTTTGGATATAAAAGGTTTTTATGTTTTTTTCTAAAATATTTCTTATTTTTTTAAGAACTAACTTATTAATATATTTTATATAAATATTAAATAAAATTTTTCCTAAATTAGTTGATAACTTAGAATCTTATTTTTGAACTTAATTTTATAATAAGTTATCACTTTATTTTTTTTATTCATTAATATTATCTTAATGTAAATCTACACTTATTTATATGATATACATAGTTACTTTCTTTTGATGTTTCATATATTTTCCTTTTTATTTCATCAATATCTAAACATTATTCTTCATTAACTTTTTTTTTTTTTCATTGTTTTGAGTCTTATTTGCAATAATTGTATATTGTTTATTTATTCTTTTGTTTCTCATCTTTTAATGTGTTCACTATATTAACACTATTCACTAACATTTATAAAAAATTTTCTGATTTTTTTAAAGTATAATATTTTATATTAGCAAAATGTGTTATTTTATACATTGAAGAAATCAAAACAAAGACATTTCATCATCATTATCTAATCATATGGAATCAGAAGAATTCAAAATATCATTTTTTGTATATTTTTTGAACACTATTATTTTTTATGAAATATTGAAATAAATTTTTGTACTTCTTAAATATTGTAGATGACATCTCTGAAATATATATATATATGTTGACATATTTCCTTTTAAAGTGCCAATATTTTTTATTATTGTTATTAGCATAGTCCAATAGCATCACTATTTTGTATTTCATGAGCATCTTCATTTTATACGTATTAAATATAATGAACGGCATATTACCAAAAAAAATTATAAAAGCAAAAGATTATCAAATGATAAAATCATTATTTTCTTTATTTTTATTGGACGTTTATTATTATAAATAAAAAAAAAGAAAAAACCCACAACTTGAAAATTAAAAAATTATTATTAAAGAAAACATATCTCAAAATTATTTTTTTTTATTGTATATATTTCATAGGGTAAAAAAGAAGATAAAGAAAAAAAGTTATTTTTAGATTAATAGATTTATTCTACATTTCTATCACAATTAAGAAATTTCTAAATTACATGTTAAAAATAGAACAATAAAATTAATAATATCTAATACGTCAATGTTTTAAAATTCAAAAACCTATTACAACTTAATTAATTACTGCCTCTTAGAAAAAGAACTGTTTTATATATATTATCATATATTTAAAGAAATAAATAAAAAAAAAAAAAAAATATATATATATATATATAGCAGTTCTGTATTACTAAATAAGATCAATATAAAAAGAAAATGAAAATATTAAAAACTTAAACACTTATTTTTAATATATTTCTTAGGAATAATTTGTATAAGTACATGTTTCACATTTAAAACTAATAAAAAAAAAAAAATTACAATAGTAAAAATAATACAAAAATAGCAGTAGCAGAAAGCACTGAAAAAACCTTATTTATTGAAGCATTTGTATCATCATGTGGTGGTTCTTCCATTTCTTCTAGTAAATTAGTTTCCCCAGGTGCATTATCTGTATCCTCCCCTTGATGAATTGAGGCATCATGTGATGTTTTTTTATTACCACATGCAGTCTCTGAACCTTGTTTTGCTGGATTTACGTTAGTGCTACTTGGTTTACCTGCTTCTCCTGCTGTTCCTGCCGTTCCTGCTGTTCCTGCTGTTCCTGCTGTTCCTGCTGTTCCTGCTGTTCCTGCTGTTTCTGATGCTCCTGCTTGCCCAGTAGCATTTGGAGTATTAGAAGACAAATATCTATTTATTATTAATACATTATTTAAATAGTTCGTATTATCTTTAATATAACTTTTGAAATTCAAACTAAAAAAAAGAAAAAAATTTGCAATTGATATGACTTTTAATATATTCATTTTTACTGATTTTTAGTTTAAAAATAATGAAGGATATAACAATATTATATTTGATTTAAAATAATAAATATAAATTTATTTATTTATATATATATATCCTTTAATTATATAAAGAACTCATTAAAATTTGTTTGAAAGCAATATACTTAAAATATTTTTTGAAAAAAATAAAATAAATTTTCTTAAATTATTTTTTCTTTTTCTCTTTTTTTGATATAAATTTTATAAAAATACTTTTATATTTAAAAGAATTAAAAAGTTTACCAAAATATCGGTGCTAATTAATCCTAGAAGTGCGCTCATTCCTAATTATTATGCTAGAAAATATGTAAATACATGCATTACTTTACACAACAATGCACTTTTTATTTTGATAAAAATAAAAAAATTATGTTTATAAAAATATTATTATCATTTTAAATAAAATTATGCAATTATCACAATTTTTTTCTTTAATTTATAAAATGTTAACTAGTAAAATGAGCAAATTACTAAAGTGCACCCAAAAAAAAAAAAAAAAAAATCGATAAAAAATTTTGATTCGATAACTTTTCATCTATCAACGATGTATATTTTTATGTCTTTTTTACTTCTAATTTTTTTTCATTATGTATTGCAAAAAATTATTTGTTTTAAACTACATTTTTATAAAAAAAAAAACTAATTCATCATTATTAATGAAATAGTAAAGAAAATAACTAATGAAAAAAAGGGGTTTAAGGAAGATGAACTTGTAACACATTTATTTCCTACTAAATAACCTTCCTTACAAATGCATGCTACTTCATTATGACTAGTCATTATGCATATTTTATCATAACCACAACCTCCATTATTATGTGTGCATGGTTTCATTCGAATATCCATATCTTCTATGGATTGATGATCTTTTCTATTTTTTCCTAATTTTCTTCCTTGAGTATTATAAATATCTAAAGTATGGTACTCTCCTTCTATAAAAAAAAAAAATAGTATAAATAAAAAATATATAAAAATAAAAATTTATTAAAAAATTTTAATTTTCTTTCCAAACATTTTATATATTAAACTACATTAATTTTTTATAACATTTAATTAAATTCCTTTTTAAAATTTTAATGAAATATTTTCATATGATGCGCGTCTTTACCTGGATGGTATGTTGGTCTATTAGATAAATTATTAATATCAAGTTCTTGTTCATGTCCACTTTCTTCTAAATCTTCAGAATCATAATTATCTCCAGTTATCGTATGGATTTGATCTGATTCATGTGCACTAGTTAAATCTGGCAATTCTTCAGGTGAACTTTCTTTTTGGGAGTCTTCTTGGCCCTGGATATTATCATCTGATTGAACATGCTTTGAAATTTCAACTTGATGTGTATTGGTACCATCTGGGATTATATTTTTATCTTCAACCTTCTCTTTCTGTTGGCTTCCTTCAGCTGTTGTTGCTTCTAATTTATCACTTGGAGTTGTAGCTTTCGAATCATCGGTATTTGTTTCTTCAACTTGATCACTTCCTGTTTCTTTTGTAGATGCCTGAGTTGCATCTGCGGGAGAAGTACCATCAGGTGATGCGCTAGATGCAACAGTACTTTGAGCCTCCTGTACTTGACTCTGTTGGTCACCATTAGATCCAGAATCAGTACTTTGAGTATGAGTTTGACCGGAAATACTAGTTGATTCTACACCAGTTGTTTGGGGATCTGCGGGCACACTAGTAGATTGAACTTGAGGCTGCTCAGGTTGGGGAGTTGTTACTGTAGTTGCAGTTTCTGGAGCTGCAGTTCCTCCAGATTGAGTTTGATTAGTTGCACCATCTCCTTTTCCAGTTGCGGGAGTTGCACTTTGACTAGATTGAGTACTGTCACTATGACTAGCATCCGAATTATTTTGAACACTAGCTTCACCAGTGTTAGTGTTTTGACTAATACCGTCGTTTCCACTTACATCAATAAATGTGTCATTCAAAAATCTTTTCCAAATAAAATCATTACTACCCCTACTTAAATCACTAAAAGAATTATTACTATAATTTTTGAAATTCAAAATAAAAAAAATAAAACAATTAAAAATTAATAGAATTTGTTTTATGACCATTTTTTTTTAAATCTCTTAAACAATAAAAGAAATAAGTAAAATTATGTAATTTAATATTAAAAGTTTAAAAATATTGACAATTTAAAGCTTATTATAATTTTTTTTCTATTAACGAGAATAAGAAAAAAAATTACAATAGTATCTATTTTTTTTTTTTAACTATATGTAGCTCAGCAAACTCTCTATTTCATTGGAAAATTTTCTTACTGAAAAATTAAAAAAATTTCATCTAAAAAGTATGCATGTTATATACAATTATTATATTAAACATAAAAATAGCATAACAAGTATATATTTTTTTATATTAAAAGATATATTTTTTCAACATATTTTATTTTCAGATAAAAAAAATTAAAATTATAAAGAATTCTTATTTTTCTCTTTTTCTTTTTTTCTTATAGCTTATTAGGCCTAACTATTGAAAATAATTTGTTACAATGCACCCTTCTTAAAAATAATAATTAGGGTTAATGTTGTAAAATTAATTTAATAAAATAAATATTTTTAAAAAAACTTTAAAAAATCATATTTTCAATATTTCTAAGAAATATATAATTTTTATAATTGTAAATTTTAAATTTAAATATACCAATTATTAATTTATAGATATCAAAACAATAAAAAAAATTAAACATGTAGAGAAGATTGAATTTAATGAAGATGATTCTGATATTTTCACACACTCTTTATTTACTAATTTATATCCTTCTTTACATACACATTTCACTTTACCTTCTCCAAGATTTTCACATAGTTTATCTTCTCCACAACCTCCATTATTAGATTTACATAAATCTTCATCTTCATCATCATCATCTTCTTCATCACTTTCTTCATGATTTGAACCTTCGCTTTCAGAATTTGCATTACCTAATCACAAAAAAAAAAAAAAAAAATATATAAATATAAATATTTTACCTTAAATTTATTAAATTATATTTTTTGCAATAAACACATTTTATCAAGATTTCAAGATTATTTCTTAATTTATTTACACTTTTTTTTTTTTTATTTAAACGGATAAATTCTTAAATTATATATTGGATTACTATCTGCTTAATTAATTTTTATTTACCTGAATTTGGCAATGTTTTACTTGAACCATCTGGATTACTTCCATTTGTAGTTACTTCTTGAGGTGGATTTCCACTTTCACTAGTAGAATTCACAGATCCCTCCAGATTTGCTCCATTTTGTTCACTTGTATCTGTACTTGCTCCACCTGAGCCTGTACTCTGAGTATTACCTTTCGCTTGAGGTTTCTTCGCAGAACTACTTGATGAAGAGGCTGCATTTTGATTCAAAAATCTTTTTTTAATTAGGGCACTATTACCGTCTAAATTATTTGAATAGTTGCTGAAATATTTTTCAAAATACAAACCAAAAAATATAAAAAGATTAACTGTCAATAAAAATTTTACTGTATTCATTTTACTGAATACTAATTATAAATAACAAAAAACAATAGCTAAAAGAAACCTAATATATTATTGAAAATCTTTAAATGTTAAAATATGTTAATAAAAAAAAATTTATAACTAGAATAAAAGGAAATTTAAAGATACCCTTGATTTAATTTTAACAAATTTACAATATAATTTAAATCTAAAATAATTTGGAAGAGAAAAGGAATTTTTTTTCCTTGATTTTAATTTTTTACCTTTAGATTAATAAAAAAAATTGCTAATAGCAAATTTAAACAAAATATTTATAACTTAATTTTTTTCCTTTTTTTTTTTTAAATAATATCTATATTAAAAGATGTAAAGACAAAAATTAGTGATAATTCACCTTTTACATACAATTTTGAAAATCTTTATTCTAATATTTATATATTAACAAAAGGAGAGAAAGTTTTTTTCCTATTATTAATTTCTAAAAAAAATTAAGAAAAACAGAAATCTTGCCTATAAAAACGAACTATTTTTTTTTTTTATTCATCGATTTATACAAAATGCAATTATCTTTTTTATTTTATACAATATTTGTTCAGTTAAATATCTTAAGCACCGTTAGTATAATTTAAAAAAGCGAGTATTTACTACAAATAATAATTAAAATTGTTTATAAATTATAAATATCCATTAAAAGTATAGAAATTATGAAAAACATATTTATTATACTTTATGCATGCTAGATACATCCAATTTGTAGTAAATACAATATAACATAAAAAAATGTTAAAATGTTATATATTATTATAAAAATTGTTTCAACTTTTTTTTTTTACTTGTTAAAAAATTTAATTTTTTTTAACGAAATAAACAATTCGTAAAAATGCACCTATTTAAAAAGAAAAAGTGATTTTTTTACTTATTGTTTTGGATTTTAACAAAAATTTTTTTTTATGAAAATTTTAAAATATCTTTTAATATGCGTGACAAGCATATTACTATTCATAATTATATATTTTAAATTTAAAAAAATGAAAAAATATAATTTTTTAAAATTAAAAAGTGTAATAGTAAACACGTATGAATGTATGTGGAAAAAATTATACTTTATTAAAAAAAAAAATGATGCCTGAATTATTAAAAGTTAATCTTTTAATAATTTAAAGAATTTTTAATATGCACACATTTCACACGTCAAATTTCATTTATACATTTTATTAGAATCCCATTTCTAATTATTATTTGAGAATAATTTTCTATATGCTACACCACTTTGGTTTTTAATTGGTTTATTCATCGCATAGTTCTCGTGTTTATTAAAAATACTATAATATTTTTTTGGATTTTATTTGATATCTTTAAATTTTTCATAGAAGGATGTATTAAAACAAAAATAAGTCAGAAAAATTACTCTTTTTTATAAAATAGTTATCAAATGTTTTCTGTTTTGCTTATTTATTAATTTATTTAGCTATGTATTTTATAAATATTATATGATTATTTGTATCAAATGACAATCATCATGATTTATTTCATTTTTCTTAATAGGATTTTTTATTGTACCCTTAAGTTGATATTATTATTGGCAAATTCATTTTTTTTTTAACATATTTTAACTACTTTTTTAAAATTTACCTTTTATATTTTTTATCTTTTTTAATTACTTGTATTTTGTTTGTTGTATACTATTATAATTAATTTCTTCTTTTATTGAATTACTTTTTCTTTTTTTTCTACATTCAAAACTTTAGTCAATTCCTCATAAGGAATATATAAAATGGTGATATTTTAATAAATACTATTATTACAATACCAGGAAACTATGTTTAGCAAATACTTAATCAAAACAACTATTAAATCTTTAATTTTATAATTTCTCATGAATATACTTTATACTTTTGGAATTATTTCATTTGTCTAAATAATGAATGAGTAAAAAATTCTTCAAAATATAACATTAAAAAAAGGAAGGAAATGTAAATACTTAAGACTTTTATTCTTTTTTTTTAGATATTTTTTAATTATAAAATAAAAAAAATAAAGTAAGTTAAAGTTATCTAATAAACTATTTAATTTCTCAAAAAAATAGACTAATAAATCTTAAAATATAATAGAAATAAAAATTATTAACTAAATATGAGCATAAGCATATATTTTAAAAAAATATTAGTATTATTATAAATAAATGTGTAAACTGAGTATGTAACAATGTTATTTAAATTAGGAAATACAAAAAAAAAAAAAAAAATAATAGTGTATATGTTAAAGTTATATATATCGTAAAAGTTAATTGTGAGAAGTAAAGAATCTTTTATATTAAAATGATAAATAAAATTAAAACATTCCTATACTAAATAAAATAGAAATGTGGTAATTAATATTAAAAATTTAAATATTTTTTTATAGTTTAAAAAAAAAATCACTTTATAAAATAATATTAAATGAACTTCGGAGTTTTTGATTTTTATAATACTTATAAATAAAATGTTTCTTTAAATTTATTTAAATTAAGAAATATAACTATATAAAAAGATTATGAACTACCAAATTATTCTCAGAAAGTTATTCTTTATTTTACCTATTAAAATTAATATCTACACAAATTAAATTTCTAAATTTATTTTCATTTAATTAAACATATATACCTGTTTTTAATTAGTTCCTGTAAAATTAATCATAAAAAAATAATTTTAACATGTTTACTTTAATATTTAATACATATTTCCTTTAATTTTTTCTTTTTTTAACTTTTTGTATTAATATAATAAACGAAAAACGGTTATATTAAAATTTTTTATATGTCTATATTTTAATCTTATGGAATAAGAGTTGTAAACTTATAATTTTTTATTTTTTTATTCATAATATTTTACCACTAAGGTTAATTTTTTAAATTAATCTTTCATATAATAAAAAAGATAAAAACTAAAAAATTTTCATTAAAGATATAAAAAATATGTTTTTAATGTAGCATTGCCTAAATATTAATTTCATATAAGATTATTTATGAACACAAAATGATAAATGTAAACTATAAATAGACATAACATGAACAGTTCATATTTTATTTCATTTTTTTATTTTTTGAAAGTTCGTAAATAATGTAAACTTTCATAATAATATACTTCTGTGAAATAAAAAAAAAGAAAACAAATTATATGAAAACACGATAATACTAAATTTTTAAAATGAACAAGAAATCAAAAAAACAAAAAAAAATATATATATGGAAATTTTTTTCATAAAATACAATTTTTCTTTTATTGATATTTGAAGTTAAAATTTTAATTTTTACTTTAAGAGAAATGTATATAAGCAAAAGTATTAACAAAACGCAACAATATATATCACGAAAAAAAAAAAAAAAATATATGCTTTTTGTATTTTTTTTTTTTTGAAATTCATGATATCTAATAATTCCTTCCATATTATTTTATTTTTTTTAGATTAATATTAACTAATATTTTTGTTTTACATTTAATAGCTCTACATATAATTACTTTCATTTTTTGTTAAAACGATAAATTTTAAAACTTGAAAATGAAAAAATTAAATTATCCTTGGTAATTATGGAACACAAATATAATATTTAGATTACTATAGTCATATTAGTTTTTTTTTATTTAGTTTATATATATAAATTTACATAATGTATAATTTAAATTTTTATTATGAAAATAGTTTTTTCTTATAATAAATAAAAAAAACTAATTGCTTTAATTATTATTAATCTTGAAATATATGATCCATAAATGATATTAAATATTTATATTTTTTTCCGTTTAGTAAAATTACTTTTCATAAAAATTATACAACGTTTTTTATGTAAATATGTGAAATACATGATTCAATTACTATATTAAAAATTAACAGAAAACTTGATTTAGTGCTAAAATAATGAAATTCACTTTATAAAGTACATGTACACTTGTATATAGATAAAAATGATAAAATTTTCAATATGATAACATAATTTGTAATATATATATAATAATTTTAAAAGGTAAAGAAAATGATCTATTTTTTTTTTTTTTAATTATTTGAAAATTAATTATAATAACCCTAGCTTTATTTTCTTTTTTTTTTTTTTTCTTTTTTCAAGATTTAGTATGTTTTTTTTCATCATTGTATGTATATTTCTATGATTTATTATATATATTATTATAAATTTTATCTCATTCTACTGCTTTCTATATATATATTTTCATTTTTTTATAACTATTTTTTCTAATATTTTATTGTTTTTTTTTTTTATTTATTTATTTTTTTGTTTACGTGTATGTGTGCGTGTGTGTGTGTGTGTGCGCATGAATTTTTATAAGTACATATGTTTAATTTATAAATTTTTTTAGACTTTTATAAATTTTCACATTTTCATTATATGACATTATTCTACCAATCCATTTAGAAAAAATGAGTACTGATAAATGGAATAAGTTATATGTCTATAATCATGGAAATTTAAACAAATCATTTGAGAATAGTAGTAGTAATTGTCATAATAAAAACATAACATACTTAAAAGAAAAAAATGGTATATATACAGATATAATATTTCAGAAAAGTAAAGACAACAATGAAAAAGCCAATACAAAGAAAAATGATATAAAAATTGAAGTAAGTGATATAAATAAAGATATTAAGCTTCATGTAAAAAAATTATATACAAGGCAATTAAATGGCTTAGAAAAAATGGACTCTAATATGATAAATAACTCAGATAAAGCAACTACAAGAAATATTGAGTTTTTTCCTACATTGAAACATAGTGATTATAAAATAATAAATAGTCAAATATTCAACATAAATAAAAAAATTGATCCAGTATATTCCAATTCAGAATTAAAAAATAATTTAAGTTTACGTAAAAATCCAGAAAGTCATATTTCTACCCATGAAAATGTTCACAATAACTTAAAATTTGCAAATTATCCATGCGCAATAAGGAATAATGATGTAAAAACTCTATTACATAATAACTTACTATTTTTAAGTGGTTTAAAGAACGAACATGAAAGCAATTTAAATGTTAATAAAAAAAAAAAAATAAATAATTTCATTAAAAACAAAAATGATTTAAATAAGCAGGAAATAGAAAATGAATATTTAAAGAGTCCAATTATTAGTAAAGAAAATAAAGTATGTTCAGACAGTAACAAAACGAAGTTATACAGTTATGTAGAACCAGTATGTAATGGAAATACCAATATATTTTTAAATAAAGAAAAACAAAATTTATTAAATGATTGCTTTTTAAAGAATAATACCACAAATTGCAACAAAAATTATGTATCCGAAGAAACTAATAAAGAAAATAACTTTAATAAAAAATTTATTTATGGCATCAATAATCAAGAATCAATTACACATCATGACAATAATTCAAAATTCAAGAAAAGGAATAATGATGTAGAATATACTGAAAAATGTAACATAAACATAAGTAAGTTAATTCATTCTTATAAAGAATATCAAAAAAAGAAGCAAGAAGAAGCTAATACTGAAATTTTGTCTAAATTTAATAAAAAAAAAATAAATAATTCAATTAATGAAAATAAGTTTAGCAAAAGAAATAAAAATATAGATAAAAATAATATTAACGAACATTGTAATTTGCATGAAGATTCAATTGATAAAGTTAAATTGGATAATGGCATAATAGCAAATGAAATAGAAATAAAAAGTTGTGCTATATTGAAGCATTCAAATGAAGTTTCAGATAATGAAAAAAATGAAGGAAATTTATTTAATTCTTTAAATAAAAGCACAAATAAATTGTGTACTCAGGATTCAGATAGTAATTTATGTTTTAATAAGAAATATGATAAAATTAAAAAAAAGAAAAAAAAAAAGAATATTGCAGATAACAAAAATAATTTTAACTATAAAACAAATATGGGAAAACTAAATGATAGTCTAAATTGTACTGTTTTAAATGATTCTTATTTTCATAGAATAAATGATACTGATTATATCTATGAACACAAAAAGGATGAAAACAAAAAAAATAATCATAATGATAAAATAGATAATCTGATCTATAAAAATAAAATAGCTCATGATTCAATGAATTCTTTTTTGTGTAAAAAGGTTTTAGAAATACTTAAAAGTAAAGAAAACATAATTTTTAATAAACCAGATAAAACTATTATAAAAGAAGTAAATAAGGATATTGATTCTTCAAAAAATTTAAGAGAAGATAAGAAGGAAATAATTCATTTTGATAATGACGAAAAAAATAAAAAATGTAAATTAAATAGTAGTAATAATAATAAATCTACTAATGATTCAAACGAAAATACCAATTATATTAATAATATTTACAGTGATAATACATATATTAATAAAAATATTAATAATAATATTAGTAACAATTGCAGTAATAATTTTATACTACATAATGCTAGCTTTAGTAATTCTAATATTTCATCTATCGAAAATTTTAAGTTATATAATCATACTTTGGAAACTTTTACCAGCTCAAGTAATAATAATACATTTAATTTAATAAATTTTAAGAATGGAAGAAAAAATAATTCCGTTAAAATGAAAAAGCTCAAAGATAATACCATTAGCAAAAATTATATAAGTTATAAAAAAGAGATAAAAAGTAAAAAAGTTATATTCGAAAAAATAAGTATGAATAATGAAAAGAGTAAATTAAAAAATTATAGTAATTCGATAGATAATACATTATTAAATAATAATGAAATAAACTTTATCAGTAATGAGGATTTAAATAGTTTTGATATTTTATGTGAAAAAAATATTAATAATGTTGAAAATTTTTGTTTAAATGATATTATTGTTAAAGATATAGAAGAAAAAAAAATGAATAAATTATTCTTTGAAGAAATATGTGTATTTAGATTAAATGAGAAAAATGATATATATGACTACAATAGTCAACCAGTAAATTTATTTCATAACAGATCATTAAGTAATATAGATTTAACAAAATTAGAAATAAATAAAAAACATTATAAAGATATAAATGATGAAGTAAAAAATCTTATTAAAAAAGAAGATGCCTATGAAATTGAAATGAATATTGGCCTAGTTTTTAGAAAATTTATTCCTGTGACTATGAATTTATCTTGTAATTATTTACTTATTAAAAAAAATGAAAAAAATATAATAACTTGCATATCTTACAGTAATATACTAGAAATAAATATGCTCAAAAAAAATGAAAGAAGGAAAATTTTTTTATTTAAATTAGTTTATGTTTTTAAAAAAAAAAAACAATCTGAAAAAAAGGTCACATTATTATTTAGAACAAATAAAATTGAAGTATATAATAAGATCAAAAGCAAAGTTGAACCAATTTTAATGAAAGAATCAAAAAATAAAGAATACATAGATATAGAAACAGTTTATAGTTATATTATTGAAAAATATAAAAAGATGCATATTCTATACCTAAGACAACTCTTGCAAAATGTAGAAAAAATATTAAGAAAATTTATCTTCAAACTTTTTTTTCATAAATTAAAATTAAAACATGCTTACTTAAAAAAAATAGAATATATTAAAAAACAAAGATCTAAATTAATACAAGGAATGATGGATAAATTAGAATTTTCTTTAAGAAAAAAACTTCAGAATTATTTTAATTTATTATTAATTAAAACCTACGAAAAGAGTATTGTTAATTATCAAGTTAAAACAAACAGCATTTTATTCAATATGATTATTAAGGAAAAAACTGTTTATCAAGAAAAATTGGATAAGCAAAATACTTATTTATTATTTAATGTGTTATATAGTTTATATAAAAAAAAAATGACTAATTATTTTAATTACTTCGTAAATAATAATCGTATTTTAAGTAAAGGGAAAAATGCATTCTCCTATACTATAACGCATTTAAACAGTATTCTATTAGAATATGATAGAAGAATTAAATGCTTTGTATTATCAAAACTAAAATTTAATTATGATCATATTTCTTATTTTTCTTTTGTAATGTATAAATTATATTTCAAAAGGATATTTCTTGGTTATTTACGTATAAGAGATAATAGATTAAACGTAAAATTTTTTATTGAAAAAAATGTTTACAATTTAGTTAGAATAATTTCAAAAACAATAGAAAATCAGAAATACTATGCATTTTTAAAATTACAGAAACATATTTTTCAGGAAAAAGAGAGAAAAAATAAAATTATATGTGATAATTTAATTTATGCAAATAATGAATTATGTAATAATTTAGATAAAATAGCAATAGAAAAAGGAATAAATAAATTAGAATGTATATATAAATTCAAAGTTAAAGAGAATTTAGTAAAATACTATTATAGATTAAAAGGACCGCAAATAAATAATAAGCATTTCAATCATTGTTTAAAATATTGTTCTATCTTTGTATATATTTTAAGTAAAATTATTCAGAGAAAAGTTCATAACTCCTTTTATTTTTTTGTATTAAAATGTTTTCAAGATAATAATAAAAGTAGACTTATTTATTCAATGAAGATGTTGGAATTAATATTAATTAAAAAAAATAAAAGATATATACTGGATTTATTAAAATTTTATGATAAATACCCTTATCTGTTTAAATATAGGCATTTAAGCAAAATAGAAGTTTTTATTATTAGTATTGAAAATTTTATTTATTTCTGCAACAAAAAATTGCTATTAAATTTTATATTAAAATTACACTATTTGAAATATCAAGGAAGAATTATTAAGGCTTATACATGTATTGGGAATCTATATAAGTTTATTGATATAATACATCAGAAAATTCAATCACATATATATGAGCCTTTTCGGTTATTACTACAAAATGCCCAAGAAAAAAATCACAAAATGATAAAAGAAAAATTAAATATTAAAAAAACTCAATTAAAAATTAGCAATAACAAGATACCCTCTATGTTAAGTTTTAAAAATGATGATACCTCATCAAATCGTCTAAATCTTATGAAAAAATATCCTCTATTTTTTTATAATTCAGACATATCTCCTGACTGTACAACTATAGCAGGTATAATTTATTAAATAAAAAATAACTTATTTTTCCGATATAATTTCTCATTTTCTCTAAATATCTTCCATATATATATATATATATATATATATATTTAAAATTTTTCTAATTATTTTTATAAAATGTGTATTATATGAATGTTTTTCCATTTTTATAAAAATTTTTTTTTTTATGCAGATGATAAATTATCACTACAATCAAATGATTCTATTTCTAATATTTTTTCTTATGCTTATGAAGGTAATATATATAAATGTACATATTTTAATTTTTTATACTTATAGTATATTTCATATAAATTAAAATGTATGTATATATTATTGTTTTTATTTTTTTTCATTTTTAATAGATATGGATAAAATTAAAAGGAAAATATATGATTTTAATACAAAAATTAGTCATGTTAACTTATAGACAGAGAAAAAAAAAAAAAAAAATCTCTTTTTATTATTATTCCACTAATTTATTGTTGTTTTATGTATAATTACATTATTTTTATAAAACAATTTTTTTTAGTAATTAAATTATGAATAATCCCAAAAATTATTTATGCTAATTTTTTTTTTTTTTTATGAAATAAAAAAAATCAGTTTCATTTCCGTTTTCTTTTTCTTTACCTGATTGTACCTATATATATATATATATATATATATTTTATAAATCAGTTTTACATAAAAATATTTAAAATAAAATGAATTATTGAGTATTATTGATTTTTTCTTATTTTTTATTTTGATTCATTTATTTGAAAATATTATTTTTTTTTATCCTGAAGCTAAATGAAAAAAGAAAAATATATATGATTAAATATTTTTAAATAAAATATACTATAATATATTTTATCTATTTATATAACTCCATATTTTTTAGTTTCTTATTAAAAATTCCATAAAAAATTATAGAATTACACGTTTTATATTTATATTAATTTACTAATTTTTATTAAACAAAAAAATTTCATAAGTACGAATATATTGAAAAAAATAATAGTATACATATATAAACATACATGAGCTAATTTTATTAAAATTTCATTATTATTTATTTTACACTTTTTTAAAATGTAACTGTTGGTAATAAAAAAAAAAAATACTAACCTTATTATTAGGAAAATTATTTTAATCGTATTATTTTTTCTTTTTTTTTGATACTAAATAAAAAAAAGGAGAATCAAAAAAATAAAATTTCAAATAATATACTTTATTTTCTCCAAATATATATATGTTTGTGAAATTTTAATTGTAATACAAAAAGATAATGCATATATAACATCTTAAAAATATAATTTATGTATTAAAATAAATTAGTAAAAGTTAAATTTAACTGTTTTCTAAAGAAAAATAAAAAATTTAAAAAAAAAAGGGGCAAATTAAAAAAGAATGAATTAAATAGATGTATTTTTTTTCATTCATTAAATATGTTCACAAAATTTTTTTTTTATTTTTGTTATAATGTTAATTACAATAGAATTCTTTTAAAATAATTTTATTATAAAATTATGATTACAAAGAAAAGAAAGAAAAACTTAAACGTAATTATATTTTTTATAGCTTATTTTTTTCTTTTTCCTTTTTTTTTTTTAAATTGGATCATTATAAATTTCTTCAGTAGGCACAATTTTTCTTTTTGTATTACACACTTTAGTATTTTTAAGTAATTCCATTTTTTTCAATTTTGAGAATTTCATATATAAATAATTTTTTTTATACTATTTATTTTTTATATGTTTTTTTTTTTATTTATTAATTTATTTTTTAATATATTCAATTGAAAATTATTGTTTATATCATGCTTTTCTTCTTTGAAGATTAATATAAAAAATAGAAAATTAGTAAAGGACGATATAATATTAATATGAGAACATCATTTTATTTTTATTTAAAAATTACAAAATTTTATGATAATATATAGTCTTTCAATAATAAACTTTTTAGTTATATATAAGAATAATAGGAATAAACAAATGAAAAAAAGGAAAAAAAAAAATTTATATTTTCAATTTTTGACGAATTAAGTAAAAATATTAAACTAAATATTTCTTTTTAAGAATATAAATTTTTTGGAAAAAATAAAAAGAAAAAATAAAACTGAATAACACTTCAAATTGTGATGCTGTTTTAATATCTGTATATTTAAGGGAAAATTAAAAGAAAAAGAAGTCATATATATATATATATATATATATATTTATGATATAAAATGAATTATTTTCATTTTTTTATATATACTCTTCTTACTTTTATATCTTTGTATATGTCTTTTTTAAATTTCAAATCCTTTTCTCATTATATTCAAAATAAATGGTAATAAAAATATACATACCCATTTATGTATATTATTATTTTTTTTTTTCTTATAAATTGATATATTGACTTTTTATAATTTTGTACATTTATTTTATGTAAAAAATACCTATTTATATATTTACCTTTACATATATATAGACATATAATTTTATTTACCTTTGTATATATATATACGTTTAGGAACATTTTATTAATATGGAATTTCGAGTTTTATATCATCAGGCTTATTAATAAGTTTTTTAATTACATTTTTTTAGGTTAAGATTTAATCTTTTAGTATTTTTTTGTTTTTGTTTTTTTTTTGTTTTTGTTTTTTTTTTTCTTTCTTTTTTTTTTTATTATTTATTTTTTAATTCTTTCCAATTATTTATTTTGATTACCCTATATAATATTTTTTTTAATATTTACAGGAAATATTCTAGCAGTAGAACTCCAAAAAGCAAAAGAAGAGTTAATCCATCAAATGGTTTGATATAATATATTTTTTTAATAATTTAAAATATAAAAAATTAGAAAAAATAAAATAAAATAATAATAATAAATAAATAATAAATTAATATAGTTTTATTATATTTTTTATTTTTTTTTTTAATTATATAGATGAATTTATTAATTTTGATATTTTTAATTACAACTTTAAATATTAAGGAAGCAATTTGCTGGGTATGTATATTTACTCCATTAATCTATGAATCAGTTAGAATAAAAATTATTAAAGAAAGAATTTATCTTTTTAATAATTTTAAAATGGAACATAAAAAAAGAATAAAGTTATTGTCTTATTCATTTTTTACCTTAATTGAGTGTGTATTTATTTTAAGAATAATTTTTAGTTTTTTTTATAATTTAAAAAGTGCAGTTAAAGTAATAATATTATTTGAACCAATCATTATTTGTATAAATTGTATATTTTTAATTATAATTTCATCATATCATTATTTTAATTCAAAAATATTTTACGAAAAGCCAACTTACTTCTATTTTTTATTAAGTTTAAATAATATTATTAGTAATTTAATACAAATGTTTGAATATATTTATATGTGGTTTTTTTACGGATCATTTTTAAATTTTATTGATTTGTTTCTCCTTTTGAAATTAAAGAATTGCTTAGTTTGCTTGAAAAATAATTATAAATCCACAAAAAACTGCTTCATTAATGAAAAATTATTTAATAATTATTTTAAAAATGAAGATAAGAAATATCTAAAATTAAACAATATCATTTGTATTATTTGTAGAGATTATAATTATCATATTAATTATAAAAAACTTGCATGTGGTCATTGTTTTCATATATCTTGTTTATATTTATTATTTGAATATGATAAAAGTTTTCTTTGCCCTGTATGTAGACGAGAAATAAAATATGAATTAGAAGATTTCGAAAAAAATGACGATAATTTAAATAGTAATTCATTAAATTGTAATATTGATAATAAAAATAAAGAAGACGATATAAATGAAAATAAAAATCAGACTGAACATTCTTTTAATAACAATATATATGAAAATTCTAGTGATTCTTATAATTCTAATAATGGTAATAAAAAAAACTATCAAAATAAGGATATAAATAAAATTAATAAAAGTAATAGCAATCATATAGAGGACTCTAATAATGAACTATGCCATTTAAATTATCAGAATTTAAAAAATAAAGAAATTAAAAAATATTTAAAAAATGAATATAACAAGAAAATCATAAAATACGATAAACTTTCTATTGAAAATGTATATGTTGATGAATCTAATGAAATTTATGACTTTTATAACACAAAAGAAAAAAATGACAATGATATTATCGTTTATAACTACAATAATGATATATATATGAGTTATAACAATAATATTAATACGGTATATAATAATAAAATGTATTGCAATTATATAAAGAATTCTAATTATAGTAATGCATCCAATATTTTTTCTTTTTCAAACCCAAGTTATATTAATAATGATAATTTTCCATATATCTCAAATATTGATTCAAATATTACTTTATTAAGTGAAATTAAAGACATTGCAAAGAGCAATAATTTTTTTAGAATGGATGTTATGGATAAGGAATATGAAAAGAGAATTAAGAATAATCTTTATTTACTAAAACAAGTTCATGTAAGTTTTAACAATTTATTAAAAAGTAAAAATGAATATTCTTTCATAAACATAAAAAGATACTATAATACCAAACATAAATATGTGCATTCAGGAATAGAAAGTAAAATATTTAATATTAAAAAATGTTATTTAAAAAAGTATCTGACTATTAACAATAGTATTAAACAAAATAATATATTTTCTTATAAAGAACATAAAATAAAAAATAAAAAATATGAGCTTAATAACATATGTGAGATTCAAAATTGTGTAATAAATAATAAGAATGACAATTCAGAAAAAAAAAACTTTAATTTATTAGAACATAATCAAAATTATAATAGTATAAAAGAAGAGAAAATACATGAATCAAGCGAATGCGAAAAAACAAATAAATTCAAGCTTAATAGAAAATTTAATATATTTAAAATGTTTAAAAATAAAGATCTAACTTTTATAAATCACATGAATTCGAAAAAAAGAAACTCTAAATTAAATATATATGATTTTTTAAAAAACTTAAAAGATAAGATTCATAATCGAAGTGAGATAAACGTTAATGATAAAAAAAAAAAAAATAAAATATTCTTTTTTAAAAAAAGAAATTAAATAACAATATAATTTTCATATTCAAAAATTCCAATTTTTTTTTTTTTTTTATGTATCTAAAACACGATTTAAAGTGTATATATATATATATATATATATATATATATATATAATAAGTACATAGTTAAATATATTTATAATTGTGAGTAGCAAAAACTAATGATAAAAGTTTTTATTGTAAAATAAAAACCAAAAGTGATAGGTTGATACATTAAAATAAAAAAATTGCAAAACATTATTTTATAATTATAATTGTAATTATAACTATTTTTAATTTTGTTTTTTTATATCTCTTTTTTAGTTCATTTATCGTAATTTTTATTTGAAATAAGACAGTTCTATGATTTTAATTTTAATTTTGATTTTATTATTTAATTTTTTTTTATATATCTATTTTACTTTATATTATTATTAATTTGTTTTATTTTTTTTTTCAAATTAATAATATTATTTGTAATTTTTTTAATTAAATTCACAGAAAACATCAACCATAAAGAACTTTTAAATGAAGTATAGTACTTCAAAAAAATATATTTTTAATTTGTGTTATTTTTTTATTTATGTTGTAATGAACTAAAATTTCAAACTTCTCAAAAGAAATAAAAAAAAATAAAATTAGTAATTTTTAAATTCTATATTTGATGTGCAAATAATTACTTAATTAAAGTTATCTTTTTTTTTAATATTTAAAAATTTAAAGAAAATATAAATTTTATATCTAAAAAAATTATCAATTCAAATTAATAATATAATAATGTGGTCATGTATTCTTTTAATTAAAAAATTCAATATATATAAAAAGAATTAAACAATTTAAAAATTTTCAAAAGAAATTTAATTACTATGATTATATAAATAAATATTTCATAATATAAAGAAATTCTTACTATGTCTAAATAATCATTCAAAAAAATCTTCAAAATGTATATATATATTGCAATATTATACACTTTTTGCATTTTTAAAATATTTTTGTCCTTATATCTTATAATTGTTACTCCTCATATGAATTCAAGATCACTGTTTTCAAACTTTTAAAAAATAAAAAAAATTATAATTTAAAAAAAAAAGCAAATGAAATAAAAATGTTATGAAATAAATTGGATCTCCATGGTAATATAACTTTCTTATATATATATATATATATTTCACTTAAAAATATAATATTTTTCTTTTATTTATCATCTCTTAGAATATTAGATTTTTGTCATGTTTTATTATAATTTTATTTTACTATTATATATTCATTTATAATTAATATAAATTAATATCAAATGAATTTCCACAAGAGCATTTTGATGAAATATTTTGAATATTTTCAATAATAAATTTTTTTGAAATAAGATTATTAGTATAATGTATTTTGCTATTTCTTAAAATTCCAACTGCTTCTTTATCTATTAATACAACACATTCCTTATCATAAACAACTACATCTTTTTCTTTTATTTTATTTTTATCAATTAATGAAAAAGAATATTTAAAACCTGAACACCCACCAGCTTCAACATTTACTTTTAATGCTTTCGAATTTTTATATTTTAAATTTATTTCATTCATTTTATTTATTGCATCATTACTTAAATGTAAAATTTTGTCTTTTATATTTTTTTCTTTTTCTGATTCTATTATTATTTCTTTAAAATTATTTCTTTTATTTTCTGACTCAACTGAAAAAAAATAGACCTTATTTTTCAAAATGTTTATCGAATTATATAATTTATACTTTCTATTTAAAAAACTGAACATTTTTAAAACATTCCTTGTATAGATACAATCACAATAAATTAAATCATAATTAACTTATATGAGAATAATTTATTATATTTTTTTTTTTTAATATCTTAAAATGTTACCTATTTTTTAAAATTATTCATACAAAAAAAAAAAAAAAAAAAAAAAAAAAATTGAAAGCAAAATTAATTTTCTTTTTTTAAAAGGTAACATAAAAAAAAAAAAAATGAATAAAAGAAAAACAAACAAAAGAATTACAACTCCATGAAAAAAAAAACTAAAAAAAAAATTTATTTTGGGTAATAAAAGAAAATTAATGTTTTTGTTCTGAATAAAATGTTTAAAATTTTTATTAATTACAAAAAAAAAAAAAAAAAAATCCTAATCACATTATGCTATTTAATTTTTTGTAAAAAGTATTGAATAATTATTTGCAATTTTTAATATATAAAAATATTAAAGAAAATATAATGCAAACTTTTTATAAAAAATTACCAAATGAAGAAAATTCTTAGAGATTTTATAAAATTTTAATTTCTTAAGATTAAATTAATTACAATTTTTCTAGACAAAAAAAAAAAAAATAAATAAATAAATAAAATAAAAATAAAATAATTAAAAATTTCATTTTTTATTTATTTTTTAATCCAGTATTATACACTTTTTTTTTTTTTTCTTTTTTTTTTTTATAAATAAAGCTAAGTTTAAATTTTATATATATCTACATAATAAAAAACACAAATTTTTTTTTTAGTATAATATATTATTAAACATTTTATTTTAGAAAACATATATATACAACGTTTTAATAGATATATTTTATATTATATATTTTATTACAAAATTTTTATTTATATAAATTATTAAATTAGTTTTAGAATAATGAAATGTTCTTCAAAATATTATGTTACTAAAAATTTTAATAAAATTCAAAATTTTTAAAAACATAAAAAGAAATAAAGACATTTATTTTATACTAAAATGAATCTTTTTTTTTTTTTTTTTAAATAAAAAAAAATTCAAAAAATGGAAACAGAAAAAAACAAATGAAAAATAAATTATAGATAAGATTAAATTTTTTTTAATTTGAAAAAAAAAAAACTTCATATTTATATATATATACATATATATTGTATAAATTAAATGATATTACTTATTAAAAAAAAAAAATTATTAAAGAATATTTAAAAATGATTAATATAATAAAAGCAAAAAATATAATTATCTTCATTGGTATTAAAAAAAAATATATATATATATCTCAATAGAATAATTCTATAAAGTATTTTTTTTAATAATATTCTGAAGCTCTTCTCATTAGCATGTGAAATAATGAAAATTAAAAAAAGAATATAAATAGAATAATAAATAAAATATTTATAGATTACTTATTATGTTACTTGAAAAAATAAAAAAAGACATATAAAAGAATAAACCTATATAAATATTTATATAAATTTATATGTATTAAATAAAAATATAATCTAACAAAAAAAAAAAAAAAATAGTAAAATTGTAAATATAACAAATAAAATAAAAAATTGAGATAATATTTATACAATACTGCAAAAATAATATTTTGCACTGTTTTATTCCAAATTTATTAATCCAAAAATGAAATAATCCTACTATCCCATTTTAATAATGATATACTTTAAACAAATATTATCATTTCTTTTGAAATGATATATCATTATATTATATACTTATTTTTTTTTTTTTTTTTCATCATAAAAAAAAAAAAAAAACAAAAAACAAAAAATAAATCCTATTACATACCACAATAAATACATTTATAATTTGGAGAATATTTCATTAGGCATCCTCCAATTGATGAACTATATTTGCATTCATTTATATACCGTTCACAATTATTACGACATATAGAATCTGACGATGCATCCATTGAAAAAGTCCTTAAACATGAATATGGTTCTTTAAATTCTTCTTTTCCTAAAATAAAAAAAAAAAAAATTATAAATATGAGTATATCAAAATATATTCAAAATGAATATATATATATCTATATATATATATATATATAAATATCAAGGTATATATAGACAAAAATGAAAAAAAGAAATTATAGTTCTAAGTTATTTTTTATAAAGTCTTATTTTTTTTTTTATGCGTTTACTTTTCGAATAAATAGATCTTTTATATATAATATCGCCAATTTGGGCAATTAGATGTGATTTAAAAATTCTTCGAAGATTTTTATAATCACGATTGTGTATAATTCCTGATTCATTTCTGTCAAAAATATCAGGATTTACATAATTGTTATTGTCATCATAAGAATCATTTTTGGGTTCGTATTTACTATCTCTTGGATTTATGTATGGATAAATAGGATCATAATAATCATTATGTTGAGGTTTGACAAAAGGATCGAATTTGTTAAATTTGTTTGGAAACAATTTATTTTTATTAATATCTATATTATGAGGTGCTATATTATTTCTTCTATTTGTAGAAAATCTATTAGGATCATATCTAATTCTAACATCTGTTGAAGCTGTATCTTTAGGTAATGGTACATTTATTTTACTACCTTTCATTTCTAAAAGTAAAGGAAATGCATTAAATAAAACATTTCCATTACAATTACCTGGACCATACATATCTAACTTAAAATTTCCTTTATCTCCCCAATGTGATCCCCAACTATTTCTTAATAACCAGTAAGAACTTTTTTTTCCTGATGGCATTATATAATCACCAAATCCTATCAGAACCAAAGCATGATCAGGACTGTCATTATATTCACAACTCATCGTTACTTGTTCTCCGTCGTGATCAAAACTTAATTTATTATTAACCTCCATTGATACAAATAAAGCACCCTGATCTATTACATAATCTTTTATTATATTTATTAATTCTTTTGTTTTTTTTTGTTTTACATAATCTCCAAAGGAAATTTTCAAAAAACCATGATACATATATCCATTGTATATTTTGTCTAATAATTTCACTTTATCCCATATATTGTTCCATGAAGTATTAGATTTAGGGCATTCAGAACTTTTTAATGGTGCATTATAGGGAACATCATGAGAAGTTGGGAGTATACCTGATTTTTCCACTGTATCTAAAAAGAAAGTTAAATGTCCTCCTTCATTACATACGCCATCATTATAATGACCAAAGGGATTTATCTCACTAACATTATATTTATTCTTGCATAATGTTACATATTTAACTGAGGGTTCAGCAAACCCTAACCCTTTTCTACATCTATAAGCAGATATAACAGTTGAAGAAGCAAAAGCCCAGCAATTCCAACTAAAAACAAGCAAAATTTTATATGTACATGTATATTTATACTAATTGTATACATATAACTAAATTTACATAAATATATATTTTTTTTTTTATTACCATTTTCCTTGGTTAAGAACTCTAATGTTATGTTCGCATTCATTGGTATCAGAGAATCTATCACAGAATTGTCTATTACAATTAGATTTTAAATTATATAAAGAACTATTTAGAGAATTAAGCACATAAGACTTGAAAAGTTTCTTTTCAGGTAAAATGCCAGCAGAAGGTATATCAACATCTTTGTATCCTGTTCTATCTCTTATCCATTGTCTTGGATCTTTTAAACATAAAGCAGGATTACTTAAAGCATCCTGTATATGTTCTATATTACGTTTTTCATTTATAAATTTTTTAACTATATTTTGAATGTGTTCTTCTACTTCAGCAACACTTGCCTGTTTATGACTTTTAGCATTCTCATAATTGTCATGAAAATTTGAATATAGACACAATTTATTTATTTTTCTTTTTAAATCTTCGTTTTTTAAATAGTCATCATTTAATCCATTTTTTAGTCGATTAAGAGAAATTTCAATTATTTCGCTTATTAAAACTCTCATTTTCTCTTCAGTTAAATAATCCTTTAGAGAACAATATAATAGAAATAAAAATATTATAAAATAAATTAGAATAATATGAGTACGCAAACAAAATTAAGTTAATATGAAATCAAAAACATATTTCATGTTTATAAATATATACTTTAATTAAATAAAAATATATATATGCATATATATTTTTTAACATTAATAAATAAATTTTTTTTATAATTTTTTTACTTCTTCATGTAGTTCAATAAATGCTTTAATCTCCCTTCTAGACATCAAAAAATTTTCTTAAAAAAAAAAAGCAAACAAAATTAAAGGATTAAAAAAATATTCTATCTTAATATTTTAAAAACAAATACTTATATATCAATTGATAAAATTAAAATTATAAATTTTTTTTTCTTTATTATACCTGGATGTTGTATACAAGGATGGATACCATAATATTTTTCTTCACAAGAAATACATTTTGAAAAATCAAGACTACCAGATAAAAAACAATTCCTCATTATTACATGGCATATTCTACAGTGTTCTTTTCCATGACAAGTAATTACTAAGTTGGATTTTACTATATAAAATAAGAAAAAAAAAAAAAAAAAGAAGATATATTTATGTATAGTAATTTATTATTTTATTTTTTTTTTTGTCGCATATAAGTAAAAATACTATTTTTTTTTCCGAAAAAAAAAAAATAACAAGACATTTAATCGAAAAAATTTATTACCTCTTTTTGTTAAATTAATAAGAAAAACAAACAATACATAATATGTAATTTTAGACTTTTCCATTTTTAGATATATGTACAGAACTAATATATTTCCTTAATTTTTATTTTTTTTTTCTTTCAAAATTTTTTTTTTTTCATTACTAAACATAAAAAATAAATGATTATAATATTGCTAATATGACACATAAGACTTAAAATAAAATAAAATAAGTAATCAAAGAAAAACTTATTTTATAATATTACTTCAAGAAAACTTTTTTTATTTTAAGAAATCCATCAAAAAAAAAAAAAAAAATGTGTAATATATTTATTAATTTTCAAATTTAGCTTTTATTTTAAAAAATTATACAACTTAATTATTACATGCATTATAAAAAAATATATAAAAGGAAAACAACTTTGTGATTTATATATTTATAGATGTTATTTTCACAACAGAGCACTACTAAATAGATCACTTGAAAAAATTGTAGAAATATATATATATATATATTTAAGCTTAACTTATTTTATTTTATTTTTTTTTTATATATATATATATAATAAAATAGATGTATGTCTATATAAGGTGCTATATTTTTAAGATAAATAAAAAATTTGTTCATTTTTTTTATTAGCTTTTTTTTTTCTTTGGGCATTACATGCAATTCATAGCTACCTTAGATTTCTAAATAAAATATGTAGACAATTTTTCTTTTTCACAGTAATTTTTAATAAAATTATGCATAATTTTAAAATAACTGAATTAAAATGTTATAAATTTGAAAAGTGTAAATATTTAAAAGATAACTGCTATTTGTAAATTTACAAGATCAATTCTGTTGTGTAAATGAAAATTTGTTAAAAAAAAATTTTTACTAAGGATAAAAAATATTTAAATTAATTTGCATGTTTCATTTTCTTTAATATAAAAAAAACAACATTAACAAATATGACTACTATAAAAGCTTTTTTTCTTTTTCTTTTTGATAAATATGTTAAATTACATATACCAATTGAATAAATATTTCAAGACAAATATATATATATTTACTAGTGAAGTGATTAATTGACACAATTATAAAAGAAAAAAAAATCATTTTGAATATAACTTTGTTTCTTTTTTTGTTAAAATAATTTTTTTAATATATAATTGTTCTTGGTTTAATCTGAATAAATAAAAGAAAAATTGTAGTAGCTGATATTTACTTTCATATCCTAACCCTTTGCTTTTTTTTTAAATGTTATTTTTTTTTTATTATATTTTATATTTAAAAAAAAAAGAAAAAAAAGAGATAACACGAACAAATAAATCTTTTTAAAAAATAAAATAAAATTCAGATACAAATTCTATTTTCAACTTTCATATATCCAAATAAAAATTAAATATATATGAATAAAATTTATAAAAATATATATATGTATCTATATCTATATCGAAATTATTGTATTATAAAAAAATAATAGTGAAAATTATAATTTTATTATTATTAAAAAGATGACTTTTTTTATAATTTCTCAAAAGAAAAACAATATAATTTATTAAGTTTTCTTTTTTTTTATGACATTTTATACAAAGCAGAAAGAACAACCATTGGTGTTTTCACTCAATTTAGTTAAACAGTAACCCGGAGAATAATGATCTTTACACTTACTGAAATTATCAACACAAAATTTTCTACATGTTTCATTTTTTGTTGGATCATTTGAATACACTCTCGAACAGGAGTGTTCATTTCCTAAATCTTTTTCATCTAAATATGTGACTAAATTAGTTTTCACTTTATTTTTTTTAATATCTTTTAAGTAATGAAGTATGCTATTTTTCTTCTCTGCAGGTGGACTTGAGGAAGAATCTCCATTATCACTATCTGTTCCATACATTACAAAATTCTCATCTGATTCTTTTCTATTGTTTACATCATTATCATTTTCTGTATTATCCTTGAAATTATTATCTTGAACTTGATCAGGAACATCAATATTCTCATAGTTTTTAGGAAGTTCTTTAGATTCTTCTGGATTATAATTCTTATAATAAAGTTCATGATAATATTGAGGACTATTTTTTAGAAAGAAGTTAAAAGGATTATAACTTTCATGTTGACTAGGTAATTCAACCATACCTAAATTAACTTTGAAAACAAGAACAGTGTGAATAAAATGATAATCACAATTACTTGGTCCATACATATCAAGTTTAAAATTTCCTTCATCTCCCCAATAGTAACCCCAACTATTTCTTATTAACCAATAAGATCTTTTTTCTCCCTTTTTATTAATATATTTACCATAACCTATTATATTGGCAGCATGATCGGGAATAGCATCACCACATAAATTGTGAACTCCTCCTCCATTAAAATCATAACTAAATACATCTTTTGTTTTTATATAAACAATAACAGAACCTTTATTTTGAATTTCCCTTTTTACAATTTTTATAAATAAATCCATATTATCTCTATATGCAGCACTTTCATAAGTAATATATCCTTTAGAATATTTACGTTTTGAGTAGTTAATATATTGTAACAATTCAGTATCTCCCCATAAATTGACCCAATTTCGTTTTGGTGTAGGGCACTTTTTATCTACTTGTGTGTATGAATATGGATGATCTGATTCAAGAGGTAAAAATCCTCTTTCTTCAATAATTTGAAGAAATTCTATTGGATTTGAACCTACAGAACATCTATACTCAGGTTTTCTCTTAGAGCAATTAGCTACATATAAAGGAGAACTTCTAAAATGACCATATCCCCTCATACATCTAATTGTTTCTAAATGTAACTTAGATGCGAAAACCCAACAAACTCCACAATAACCTTGTTCTTCTACTTCAATTTTTGATACACAACTAGTTTTATCTTTCCATCTATCACAATAATCATCATTACAGTATTTATTATTTATAAAATATGGGGATAACAATTTCATATCTTTATCACTTTTAGTCAAATCAACAATGCCATCCTCATCTTTTTCAAACATATCCTCAGTAATTTTTATTTCATCCTCATATTCCTCCTCTTCTTTCGGAGCATCAGGCATGTCTTTGACTTTCTCAAAATAGTCATTTGTTTCTTCTGGTAACACTAAACCTCTTTTATTTATAATCCACTCATCTACATTTTTAATACATATCGCTGCATTTCTTAGCTTATTTGATAATGAAATGTTTTTTTCTTCAGCATGCATCTTTAGTAATCTTGTCAAATTATTAAATACTTCTGTTTCATTACCTAGTTCATGATTATCCAATGTTCCACTAACATCAACTTCTTTTAATAAATTACAGTAATTCTTTATTTCTTCTTTTAATTCATCGTCTAAATTATCCAATGTTAGTAATTCCCTTTTCATATTTATTTCATCTGTCTTATAAATTCTTCTTAATATATTATCTATGGATTCTCCAAGTTTATTTTCACTAGATTCTTCATCACTTGCTGCAGCTACGATAGAACTTTCAATTCTGGATTTATCTTCAGAATTAACAAAATTTAAGCATTCATCACCTTCAGCAGTTTTATTAACTAACAAAGAACAATGATAACATTTTTGCACATCTATACTTCCACTTAAAAAACATTCACTTGCTATTTTACTACATTTTTCTATTAAAAAAATGAAAAAAAAAGATAGAATGAAGGAAATAAATATAATGTAAATTGGTTCAATTGATAGTAATTATAAGTAAATTTTACAAAATTTAAAATAAAAATGATATATCATAAATTTCTTAGTTTTTTTTTTTATGAAACAAACCAGGTAAAACATCCTTTACTGTATAACTTTTACTTTCAATAGCACTTAATTGTTCGTCTCCTGAATGTACTAGTATTGAAGTTATTGGTATATCGAATTTTGGTAACTTAAATTTCTTTGTTTCTTTTTTTGTACCTAATATAGAAAAAGAAATAAAAAAATATAAATAAAAAAAGAAAAAGGAATCAAAAATAGAAACAAAGAAGAAATTGCTAAAGTAAAAATGTGAGATATATTTGCATTGAATTATTCAAAATAAATATATATTAAATATTTCACTTAGATTAAAAAACTGTTATTTATAAATTATACAAAATAAAAACTATTATTATAATTATATTATTCTTTTTTTTTTTTTTTTTTTAAACCACTTTCATTTTCTGGTACTTCCCATCTAAGAGTTAATATGCTTTCTTTAATGATTGCAAGAAATTTAAAATTTTTTGTTTTTTCGCATTTATCAGCAAATTTTATTTCTAATTTATACAATGGCTTAAGTTCTTGTACTAATTCTATCTTCCCATCATCCGTTTCAAAAGCAAGTGTCAAATGAGGAGAAAAAACCACTCGAAAAAATACACCACATTGACCAGTAACTTTAATTCCTAAATTTTTTTTCAATAAGGAAGATTTGACCGGGAAAGAGAGTTTAGGAATGGATTTTGGTGAAGGTTTAGCTACAGGAGCACTACTATTTCCTCCTTGGTTACTTCCATCTACGCCTATAGTTGAGGTTGTACCTGAACCTCCACTTTCAGCTGTGACTACAGATGTGCTTCCATTGGTTTCTGAAGAACCACTACCAGATTGATGTGTATTGGGGGAATTTGTTTGAGTAGTACCTGCTTGATCACTTTGAGTTGGAGCTTGAGCTTGAGGTTGAGCTTGAACCTGGTTTCCACCTCCACCCCCACTTCCAGTTACAGTTGCAGCTGCAGTTGCATCACCTTGTCCAGTTACACCCGTAACTTGAGGTGAGACTGGAGATCCATGTTGACTTCCATCTGCGCCCGAAACTACATTTGCATCTGTAGATGCAGCTGTACCCTGTAAATCAGTACTCTGGGCTTGTACACCACCCACCTCAGTTGAAAGGCTTCCCTGAGGATCGCTATTAGTTGTACATTCTCTTATATTATTACTTAATATAATATCTGCAAAAAAAAAAAAAAAAAAATACATTAAAAGGAAATAATATATTTTAATAAAATTATACTTTAAAATAAAAATAGTTTTCTTTTTATATGAAAATATGTTATATTAATATAGACAAAAATTTTTTTATCTTTGTTTTATTTTTTTAATTTTACACTAATTTTTTTTTATTATATCGTATTCCTTTATAATTTTTTATTTTTTCTAATTTACTAAATATTTTTACTATTATTTTTTCTTTTCTTTTCTTACATAATGTCAAAAAGAAAAAAAATGGAGACACCATTTTGTTACACGGATTAAAAACAAAATATCTTCAGACTTTTTTTTTTAATTATTATTTATTTATTTATTTATTAATTTATCTTTTTTTTATTTTCATATTTTTTTTTTTTATATTTTAATAAAATAATTAAAAGAAAATTTCATTTTGAACAAAAAAAAAAAAATAATTCGTTTAGTGCAATTGCAAGTGCACCAATGTATATTAACTCTCTAAGTGTGTAATTAAAATTTTTAATAATTTCTATTATTTCATTATTTAAATTGGGGAAATATATATATGTATACTCTTATTTTATTTTTTTCTTAAATAATTTAATTTCGAAATTCTTAAATATTTCATTGAAATTATATTTCTTTTAAAATTATTGCACATTTACTATAGCTTGCATTATTCTACTTTTTTTTTTTTTTTCACTTGGTTCCTCTTCGAATTTAAATTTTTTTATATGCACATTAAGACATATGCTATCATATGATATATATGATAATTATTTTATAATTTTTTATTATAATTTTAGGCTCATTATAATTGTATTTTACAACATTACATTATATTGTATTATAATTATAATATATTGTATTATATATTAATCATTTTTAAGTTCATAATCCATTATAGCATTGAATTTTAAATTCAGTGCAGAAAAAGAAAAAGAAAAATATTAAAAATATTTATAAAAGGCTATTCTAATAATTGACTTTCTTATGAAATTAGTTGTTCTTTGTTTAAAAATAAATACAATTTTTTTAATCTCTTAAGTAAAAGAGCAAAAATTTTACTAATATTATTGAATAAAAAATTAGTATTGATCTATTAAAAATCCTAAATTACAAAAAATAGAACACTAACTAAAGGTTATTACATTTGGAATTTTACATTTTTATCCTTTTTATTTGTGTTTTTTTTTTATTCTAATTTTAAAAGATACGCTTTTATGTGTAAATTTTCTTTTCTAAAAAAATAATTAAACTTTAAAATGAGAAAAAATTATTTTATTTTATTTTTAACTTTTTTTTTTCTTTATTAATTTTTGTATTTCCTTATTTCTCATTCATTTTTACTGATATATATATATAATACTAAAAAAATTCAAAATAATATTATAAAAGAAATTTGTTATAAAAATCATCCACAAAAATTTTCAAAAAAAAATTTTTAATACAATTATCTTCATAAGTTACTGGTACATAATACTTAATTTTTTTATTTTTATTTTGTATATCTATTTTTTTTTTTTTTTTCTTTATTGTCTTTATTATTATAAATATTTTCTCATAACGAATTTTGCAATATAAATTTAATACTTACTCAAATAAAAATATTATTTTATGTATTTTATTAATTTTAATATCATATTACATATGCATATTCTTTTATTTATTTTTTTTTATTTTTTTTTTTCCAAATTTTAAATATGTTTTAACATAAAATGCCTTGTATTGTTAAAGTGAGAATATCTGGTATAAGAGATTTTAATACCTTTGAAAAATCGGAAATTGATTCTTTTAAATATATTGAAGTTATTAAATAATAAAAAGATAAATTGATGAAATTTAATAAAATTGTAGTTTTTTTTTTAAATATTTTTGAAGTTCCAATTTTTAATTTTTAGGTTACATTAGGAGAAACAAAACAAAGAACAAAGTTCAGTTAGTTAATTATTGCTCTATAAAATATTGACTTTTAAATAAATAAATTATTATTAATATATATATATATATATATATATATGTAATTATATTTATTTATTTATGTATTACTTATTTGATTATTTAGATATTAATAGAAACACAAATGATTTAAATTTATCATTTCGATTAGAAATAGCAGATGATTCAGAACTTCAAACTTGTCCACTTAAAATAATAGTATATTTTTTATATAAAAATTATAATAATATATTTAAAAACTAAAAAAAAAAATATTATAAGATTAATGAACTTAAAATTATTATATTATTAGATAGATGATGTAGAAAATATAAATAATGGATATATTCAAATAGATTTCAGCTTTTTTTATTTCCACGATAATTTAAAATTGGAAGGATGGTTTCCCTTATATGATTCTTTAGCTGGACTAAAAGGTTTTTATAATTTTTTTTTTTTTTTAGTTTTTCTTTTTTTTATATTTTTTTCTTTTTTTTGACATGTTAAAAATTAGGTGAGCTATATTGTATTATAAAATGGGAATTTTTTGAAGAAAAAAATCCTTACAATGACAATAGTGCAGGTAAAAACAATTAGTGTAACTATTTAATTATATCTTAATTAATTTTCTTTTTTTTTTATTTTTTTTATATTAGATGTTTTACTTTTGGGTACTACATCATTTCCAAATAATTCACCTTATCATATAGAACAAATAATAGATTTTGCAGTAAGAATATACATATATATATACATACATATAAGACATTTGATAAGATGAATATATATTTTTTTTTATAGCATGAACTTAAAATAGTTAATGACCCAGAATATGATTGGAAGGATTTGATTAGATCAAATAGGTTTTAATTAGAAAGATAAATAAATGAATTCATAAAAAAATATGATTATTATTTATGTTTATTTTATTATTACTCGTAGAAATTCTAATGAAGCAAGGTGTGACGTTATACAAAATTCTTTTATGCAAACAAGAAAAATAATAGGAAAAAAGGTTATTTTTACATATATATATATATGTTCTTCAAAATATATTCAAATAACAATTTTTTTTTTTTTTTTATATATATAGGCTAAATTATTAGGTGGAAATGCAATTTTAGGTTATCAAGAACACCTAAATTTAGAAGGAAGTACAACAAACAAGTAAACTTTTTTTAATCATTTTTTTTTTTTAATTATATCTCATATTTTATTTTATTTTATTTTTTAAAGAATATGTATTCGGATTATAGGAACTGTTGTGAAATTAAGAAAAAATAGTTTTAATGATATAAATTATTGCAACTTCATTGAAAAAGACAGTATAAAAAATATTCTGAGAAATAATGAATTGTTCTTTGAAAATAATTACGTTAAAAATAAAGATGAAAATTTTAATAAAAGAGAAAACACGCGTCCTTATTCATCATATAATTATGTGGATGTAATTTTGCTTACTCTTGATTCATTACCAAATAATATAAAGTATACTTATGGTATAGTCATCATTAAGAAAAAATAAATATATAAATACATAAATTAATGAAATAATATTCCTCATATATTTATATATATTTAAAAAAATTTTTTTCCTAATATTTTAAAAAATTATGATAATAAATAGGTGGTTTAGTTGCATCCAAAGCTGTTAAAGTTTTACACCAAAGAGTAACAGAAGATCATAGAGATGAATGGCTATTAGAAATTAGAGATGAAGTAAAAAAAAAAAAATAATAATAAATATTTATTTTTAGTTGATCACATTTAATTTTTTTATTATATGGAGTTATATTTTAATTTTTCTTTTGAATGAAACAAATGAAAATTTATGTTAATCTTTAGCTAAAATCAAATGCCAAATTTTTATCGTGTAATGCTATTTTAGGTTATGAAAAAAAAAAATCAATAAATAAATAAAATAAAATAATAAAAATTTTATTCTTATAAACTTCTAAATACTCTAATAATTTTTTTTTTTTAAAGGTTATAAAGAAGACATATATATTTTTAATGATGTAATAGTTTTGTATTGCTATGGAACAGCAATAAATATATTCTCTTGTTTTTTTTTTGATGATAAAATAATTTCATTTGTAAATAATGAAGATAAATTAAAATATAATTATATAAATTTAGATAAAGATACAAACTGTATTTATTTACATTATTCCTCAAATGAGATAGAAAATAATAAAGTTCTTTGTAGGTTAAAAAATATTATATATATTTATATATATATATATACTAATGATATTTTTTTTGAAATTTTTTTTTAGAATGTGTAATGAGGCGTTTGTGCCGAAAATTTTTATATCATCTTCAAATATTCCTGAAGATCTAGCCATAATTGGAAAGTAAGCTTTTTTTTTTTTTTTATTTTATTTTTAAATATATAGGTATATATATATCTGTCTACATAAATTTTTTTTCTGCTTTTTTTCAAGTGGTTTTTTAATTTCAGCATTTGTTGTATATCCTTTAAAAAAACATTATGGTGAATATCTTGCCTCTGAAGTAAGAAAAATAAAATAAGAAAAAAAAATATTTTAAAAAAATATGAAAACTATGTTTGAAAAAAAGAAATAATAAAAAATATATATACACTGGCTTATTTAATATAAGAAATATCATAATTTTATTTTTATTTTATTTTTTCTTTTCTTTTATTTTAGATAAGTGAAATATTACCTTTTTTAGAATTAAATTTACATAAACAAATCATTTGTAAATTATTAGTAAATGGTTTTAATAGTATTTTTGATTATAATTTAAAATTATGTTTTAATCATAACTACTTATTTGGTTTTTGTCATGGTACTGGTATATGTACGTATGGAATATATTCTGAAAATAAATTTTTAATTAAATCAAACTATAAAGATAATTTTTATATAAAAAATAAATACATGAGTGCAAGTGAATTAAAAACAATTTATGACAATATAAATTACAGATCCTTTTTTAGTAAAAATAAAAGTTTAATTTCTCCTATTTTCATTAAAGGTCATATTGTTAATAACAATGATATTAGAAACAAAACAAAAGAAACTAATAAAATCATAACCCTTGATTTAGATAAAAAAAAAAAAGATATATTTTATGATGAGAAAAAGAACTTAATAAATTATAATAAATTTGAAAATGAAGAAGATTGCAATGATAATAATTATAAGATTACAAATAATAATTATTTCAGATTGAAAGAAATATATATAAAAAAAGAAAATGATTTAAATGAATCTAATGATAGTGAGACTATGAAAAATATTAATTATACCTGTAATAAAGATAATGATGTTGATAATTTAAATTTAGAAATAAAGAAAAAGAAAAAGAAGAAAAAAAAGAAAAAAGAAAAATACAAAGCTAAAAAGAACAAAAATAAAAGTTACATTTATGAGGTAGAAGATCATCTTGATAATATAACCTTGTTAAATATTTATCATGATATAATTACCTTATATAATTATATTTTTAATTTAGATGCTAAAATTTTTCTTTTAAAAAAAATGAATACTAATATTGTCTCTACAAAAAAAAATATATGTTATTCAAACTTATTGGAACCAGTGTATCATATAAAAAATTCAGAAATAAAATATAATGAATTTAAAAAGGTTAAAGAGATAGATAAAGTAAAAAATAATGAAAATAGAAGTGATAATAATAAGAAAAAGAATAATTCTACAAATGATGGTAATAAAAAAAGTAAATATACTCATAATAGCAGAAAAAATAGTGTTAATACTAATAATACTGTTGGAAAAGAAAACAATAGTAGTATTAATTGTGTCAAATTTTCAAACAGCCATATTCAAAAAAAAAAATTTTCTTTTTTAGAAACAAAAAACAAACTAAATATTAATAAAAATACAAATTATAGAGACAGTATTAATAATAAAAGTAAAAAATTAGAAAAGAAACATTTAGGCAATGAAATGAGAGAATCCGAACATATAGAACAAGAAAAAAATGATATATATAAGGAACAATTAGATAAAACAAAAAAAGAGAAAATGACGAAAGAATCGAAAAAGAATAATGGAAATGAGAAAGAAAAAAAAAGAAGCAAATTTAATATTTTAGAGAGTGAAAATAATAACGAAAAAAACAAATATAACATTTTAATAAAAGAAGAAGACGATAGTTCTATTAAGAAAATGAATAATTATATGATAAGTGAGTTTAATGAGAAAAAATGTATAGACATAAATAGCCATGCAAAAATAAAAAAAAATTGTAATTATTCACTTAAATATGCAATAAGTGAAAATAGCTCAACTTTTGATTATGAAGTAAAAGAGAAAAAAAATTCTTTAAATAATTACACAAATTATTTTTTCTATATATTTACTTTAGACTTTTTGCCAAATATAAGATTTGAATCTTACTATGAAATAGACAATAATATATATCATTACGAAAATTCTAATATAATATCAAATAGTGAATATGTGTCGGATAGCAAAATAGTTATAAATTCTATTAGGAACTCATTAGTTAATAATACAAATGATGAAGATAATGAAGTTTCTATAATTAAAAATAAAAATATAGAAAAATCGACAAATAATATTAGTAAACATAAAAAGAAAGTTACAAATTTAATAAATGAAATAAAAAGAAATGAAGATATAAAAGTATCCTCTTTTTATAGTAATAATAATCAAATTTTTTCATTTGATGAAAATGAAAATTCTTCCAAAATAAAAGAGCAAAGAAAAAAAAAAATAGATGAAGAAAAAAGAAAGAAGAAAAGGCAAAAAAAATTCAAGAATAAAAGCAAATATAATTACTTAAATAATTTATCTAAAAGTTATATATATTTAATTAAAAGAATCAATTTATTTTCTGATAACAATAATGAAGTTGATGTAATTTATGAAAAAATTAATAAAGCATATATTGATTTATATAATATTTTTATATTTTATATTTTTATACACAATTTGTTTCCTTGTTGTATATGTAGTATAAAAATAAATTATTCTTTTGTTTCATTTGATATATTAGAAATTATGCTTACAGGACATTTAATAAAAGTTAAAAATAATGATGTTATAAATTTAGAATTAGGTAATATGAATAAATCTATTCAAGAAAACCTACTCAAACATTTTTTTAATCATTTAGAAAATTATTATATGGAGAAATCAGAGTTATTCTATAATACAAATTTTTTTACTTATGATCCCTATAAAGTTGTTTGTAAAAAAAAAGAAACAAATGAATTTTCTCAATTTGGTTTTATCACGTCACAAGGAAATAAAAAAAGTAAAATAAATGTTTCAAATTTTTTTACTAACAAATTTTGTAATTTTCGCTTTTTTAATTTTGGTGAGAAAATTAAAAATTTCTTCAAGAGAAAAAGAAACAAAAATATGAATCCAAAGGGAATGATTCAAAAAGAAAAAGACAAAAAAAAAAAAAAAATAAATAAATTTCATTTATTATTAAAAAAAGGAGAAAGAAAAAATCAATCTACTTCTGAAGTAAACAACCTAAATGAAAGTTTATTATTATTCAATCAATTAAAAAATTATATTTTATTAGAAAACAGAAAAAACTTATACGAAAATTATACAGAAAATAAATTTTCTTCAATTATTATTACTCCATTAAATATATTACCAAATGTGATAATAAAAAAATATTTTGGGGTTATATCTTTGCATATAGTGAAAGAAAACATTAATTTAAAAAAATTCGATTTTTTTTATCAAAGTTTAATATCAGATATATTATTTATAGCAAAATCTCATATAAAAGCAATTGGTGCTAATTTAATATCTTCCTTTAAAATTACTAATTTATTTTTAAGAGAAGAAAAATCTCATGGCTATGCCCTTATTAGTATCTGTGGAGATGTTGCAAAAATTTGATTTATTCAAATATATGTATATATAAAGAAAAAATAAAATAAAATAAAATAGAATAATAAAATATAATAAAATAATAATATTATACATATTTAAACTATATGATTTCTTAAAAAAAAATATATAAAAAAATATTTGTCCAAATTAAGTAAATTAAAAAAAACAAATAAATACCACAAAGGATATAGTAAAAATATAAAACAGCAAGCAAAATAAAATAGTTGTATTTTTTTTTTTTTAAATATATAATAAATATTATTTTAATTATTTTAAACTATTCATATATATCGTATTTTCTTCATTATATTTTTTCTTTCTCTTTTTTATTTTCATTTTGAGCAAAGATATTATTTCTTATTAATTTTCTCTTTTTTATTTTTTTCTCATATTTCTTATATAAATTATTTTATTCATTTTATTTTATTTCATTTTTTATTTTTTTATTTTATTTTTATTTTTTTTGTTTTCCATTTAAATACTTTCAATATAATAATCTGTAGCAAGTACCATTATGAGAAATTAAATTTTATTATTATGAAATAACTAAAATAAAAGAAAATTGTTCATATGATTGATGATTATTGATATATATACAATTTATTCATGTATCATATTTTACTATCTAGAGAATCATCGTTGTTTTCACTCTTTTTTTTTTTTTTTTTTGGCTTTTCATTATTTAAAAAGTATTCACCAGTCTCCATTTGAATATCAATTTTTCTTGGTAACTGATCAGGAGGAAAGACAGATTTTTTCTTATTTTTCTTTTTGTCTAATTTTTCTTTGATTTTTTTTCTTTGAACATTTCTTTTTTTAAAATTAGGTAAATACTTTTCCCAATTTTCATTTTTAAAATTTTCATTTTTTTCTAATTCTCTCTTTGCTATTAATTCTTTTATATGATAAACAGGATGGATATTTTTCATACAGTCAATAATAATTCTTCTTACAATTTTTAATGATTTGAAATGTCCAATAACACTGACTGTTTTTCCGTGAACACATATGTAGCAATTAGTTAAAATTTCCAAAGCTTTTAATGTGGTTGCATTACTTCCTAATAACCTTTGTCTTCTTTTGATAAATTTATTTTTATTACGAACATAACCACTTATTTTTATAATATCACTAAAAATTTCATCTTCTAAAACTCGTTTTGCGTGATTAAAGGGAACACTTCTTGATAATAAAGAAATCATATCTCTTGCTTTTATTATTATATAGGGATCGAATGTTTTTTTCGTTGTTTTCACACACATATATCCCTCAATTAGGTTTATTTCAAATTTTATAAAATGTTTATTTAATACATTTTTTATATCTGTACAAAACTGTTGTAAATATTTTTCTCTATATTTTGGAAAGAGTACCTTAAAACTAGATTCTTCTAAAAAATGATGTTTATTATCTTCTTTTGTAAATTTTTCAATCTTCCAGTGATCTATATTTTCGTTATCCCAAGGTTTATCTTTCCTATATTTTTTGTTTTTTGGTTTTTCTTCAACGGTACTCATTTTGAATAAACGGTTACATAAATTTTTAAAAAGCTCCTTTTTTTTCGATTCAATTTTCTATTTTTTAACAGTTATATTCATATGTTTTTTTCATATATAAGCTTATACACTTTTTTTTTTTTTTATACCCTTTTTGTTACTAAGATAATATTTATCATGAATTATTGCAATAAAATATATGGTTCCCACTTATTGTTAAAGGAATAATTTTTTAACTAGTTCTTATATTTATGAGAACTATTGCATTTATATAACTATTTTATATGCATTACAGTTTTTTAATTTCATAATTTTAATATATTTTTATACTTATTTTTTTATATATATTAATATTATTTTCTTTTTTTGAACAATTTTGTTATTTTTTTCAAATTTTTAAATATTTTTATTTTCATTTTTTATAATTTTTTTTTTTAATTTTTTTTTTTTTTTTTTTTTTTGCTACAGAGGTATGTTAAAAATATTATATTTACTAAGTATTAAATGAATAAAATTATTTCTTTCTTAATATTTTATTAAAATTATTTCTTAATATTTATATATAATTTACATGATGTTTTCATTTAAAAAAAAATAACTAAAAAATAGCATTTTATATATATATATATATATAGAGAGAGAGAGAGAGAATTATTTATAAAGACTATATATATTTTAAATTATTATTTTTATTCTAAAACTTGTTTAAAACTTCTAAAGAATTTTTATATTAAAGATTTAATGCAGTTTTATCAAAAATTAAATAATATTCCTTACTTTATTAAAAATAAATTAAATTATGAATTAGATAATAATAATTATTTCTTAATACTGAAAAAATATTCAAATTGTTCTAAATCATTAGAATTAAAAAATGTAAAAATAATAGTTGAAAAAAATAGTAACAAGAAAAATGATGTATATCATATAATAAAAAATAATAACTTGGAAAATGATTATGAACAAATAAAATATAATAATTTGCCTGTAAGTAAAGAAAAAAGTAAAATTGAATTGATATTAAATACAATTAAGTCAAATAAACTGGATAATGTTGTAAACGAAATTTTGTCAATAATCAATGAAAATCCTAAAAACAGAGATATATATATAAACAAAAATTTGATGTTATCATTTTATAATATTTTAATAAAAAAAAAATATTATTTAAATAATTTAAAAAATGGTATTTATGACAATTGTTCAATAAATATTTTTGATTATATTCATTATAATGTTAATTTGAATTTGAGAAATTACAATTTAAAAAATATTTATGAAGTATTAAATAATTTATCTAAATATATTCACAAAAATAAATCTAATGATGTCTCAAATGAACTAGTTAAAAATATATTTTATTTTTCCTTTTTCAGTAATTTTAATAAATTTTACCCCAAAAAAAATTATAACAAATTAAATAATAAAACAAATATAAATAAAAAAAATTTAGATAACGAAATAATTGAGAAAAAGGATATTAACAAGGAATATAATTTATATAAATGTAATTTACATAAATTAAAAAATTATGATCAAAGTAATTTAGAAAACCAAAATAATATAAAAGGCAAAGATTGTTTGATCAAAGAAAATATATCAACTGATGAAGCTTCTTTTATGAAAGAAGTCAACAAGAATGCTTTAAGTAATAATGAAATTAAAAAATTATCTAATAAAAATTATAAATATAAAGATTTCGATGAAGAAACGTTTGCTTACTTAAATAGCTTTATTATATTTTTATCTAACCATCCATCTTTTATTAATGAAAAAATTTTGTATAATATTTCTCTATTAGGAAGTAAAATAATTGAATTCAACATAAATTTCAGATTATCTTTATCTTATTTGTCAGCAAGTTTAAGTATATTTGATAAGCAAAAAACAAATAAGCGTAATTTATTTATATATAAAAAAACAAATTACGATATATTATACAACATTTTAAAAGAGTGCAATAAAATATTTAATAAAAAAAGTAATGAATTGAAGAATAGCTATGATCAATCAAAAAAAGAAAACAGTGAATATGATGATAGCAATAAAGAAAATTTAAATGTTTCGAAAAAACAATTTAAAAAATGTAATACAGAAAATCATATAAACATATGGAATTATTCGCATATAATTAATGTTATAAAAATTATAAAAATTCAAAATTTTTTATCAAGAAATTATGAAGATGGAGAAAAATGTTTAGAACAGTTTTTCAATCAATTGATCAGTTATATTTCGATTTATCAGAATGATTCTATAATTATATCGCAAAATGAATTGAATAATTTTTTTTCCATTTATGTAAATATGTCCATTTTATTAAGTGAATTAAGAAATTATAAAAATATATTTCTTAATATTACCAATTTTTTAAATAACTCATATAATTGTATATATGTTCAGTACTATAATCTTCATATAAATATGATGATTAATTTATTAAAAGGTTTATATTATCAATTATTAATCTGTTCAAGCTTAAATTCTTATAAGATATATTTTAAACAAATTGAAAAGAAAATTTTATATGAAAAAAAAAAAAATTTGGAAATATTGAATATAAAGCAAAAACAAATAATTAACTTAATTATATTAATACAAAGTGTATCGAATTGTATATTACATCCATATAGAGAAAAAAATGATTTGAAATTAGGAAAATTAATTACAGTTGTGCATTATTTACATAAAACAAATAAAATATTTATTTCTTTTAATATAAATGATATATTTAGAATATCTATTTTAAATTATTTAATAAAAAGTGAAAATATGACTTATGATAAGAAATATTATGAGAATTTATCAAATCATCATATTTTATTATTACTTAACATATATTTATATTATAAAGGGCTAAATATGCCTTTTTTAAATAATTGTTTTAATTATTTAAATACAAATGATTCTAATTTATTTAAAAATGAAACAGAAATTATAATGTTTATTAATTTTTTAATAAAATTTAATGAAATAAAGAAAAGCTTAAAGACAAAATGTCAAGAAAGTATTTATAATAAAAATAATGTCTTTAATAAAAAGAATAATAGCAATGATATTACAGCAGTACCAAATAATGAAAAAAATAATATTATTGAACACACTTTTTTGTCCACTAAACATAATGTTAAGGATAATAAAAATATAAGTTTTAATAATATAGATATAAGCATAAAAAATGCTATAGATAAGATAATGAATATTTTATTTCACCTTAATAAAAGTAAATTTTCAGAATTTTCATTGATTCAGCATAACTCTTTTTTATGTAAAAAAAACTCTGACATAAATTTTGAGAAGTTTTTATTAAGAAATAATAACAATAAAAGTAGCATTATAAATAATCCTAATTTTTTAACACAGTACTCTTTGAACACCTTTTTTAGGGTTTATGAAAATATCTATTCTTTTTATGAAAATAATAATTATATAAAAGAAAGGTTACTAATTTTTTTAAACGAATTAATAAAATGCAAAAGAAATTACTTGCATGAAGAAAATTTTTTTTACATACTTTCAGCATTTTTAAAAACAAAAAATTTTAATCATGATATTTTTTGCTCCTACTATGAATTTATGAAAGAAAAATTACAAAATATTGATATGAAATATCTCTTTTATATAATGAAACGTATTATTGAAGAATCAAGTAGTTTGATAACAAACAATGAAAATAAAATTAATAACAATTACAGTTGTAATAGCAATTATTTAATATTTACAAATATTATAAATTTGTCAACTAAAATTATATTGAATGATAAAAATTTTATGAATAATTTTACTTTTATCAAGGAAATTTTACATATATATTTTCAAAATTACAAAAAGTGTTGTTTATTCTACAAAAAATTTAACTATTTCATATTATTATATTTTAATAACTTTATTAAATGTGATGATTTAGATGAAAACCATTTAGTTATAATAATAAATAATATAGCTAGTTTTTATTATACTATTATTAAGTATTCAGATCAAACAAAAAAAATATCACTGAATTTTACTGGGCCAAAAAATAACAAAAAATTGATATATGAAAATATAAATTTAGAAAAAATGGATTGTCAAAAAAAAAATAAAGAAAAAAAAGAAAACATTAACTGTAGCAAGTACAGAAAAAATAATAATTTACTTTTACATATTAATAATAATTTCGAAAACAAGTGTAAAAATATAAATGAAAAGAATATAGAAAAAATTGAATTATTTAAAAATGATTTTTATAACTATGATAAAGAAAATTACAACGAACAATGTTTAAAAAATGAATTAATAAAACAACTCAACATATTTTTATATACATTATATAATAATAAATTGAAAAATAAAATTAATAATGAAGTAAAATTAACAAATATGAATATTATTGATATATTTGTTTCCTTAAAAAACAGCAAATTAAGAGAAGTCAATACTATGTATATATTATGCAAAAAATATATTATGAATATATTTGCAGAAAATAATGTTAAAATAGAATACCAAATAAAATTCTTTAATAGTATTATATTTTTAGATTACTTAAAAGAAGCAGATCTTTTATTTAGATACCTTATTTTAAAAAATAAAGAAAAATGGAAGCACATATTTTACATTCACTTTTTAAAACTTCCTGCAAATGTTTTTTATATTCCAAATATATCAACATATATCTTAAATTTTTTTTCCTTTCTAGAGTATCTTGACAAAGAAAGTAAAAAAAAAATTAAAAAAAAAATAAAATTTTTAATTCAAATGATATTAAAAATATTTCCAAATTATAATATGAATAACCTTGATAAAAGAAATATTTTTCTTTTATTTGTATTGTTAACTTTTCCTGATTCTCCCTTAAATATATCATCACTTTCTCTTGAATGCTTAAAATTATTTTACATTAATTTTATTAAAAATGATTTGTTATCTGAGACAAATATAGTGCATTCTTCCTCAACTCATCAAAATATATCTGAATTCATAACATCATTTATAAGAAAAAACACAGAAGAATATGATATTTTCAATGAAAAATATGTTCTCTCTTTTAATGTAGATATAGTTTTAAACAAGAAATAGTACTTTATCCATTTATGCAATTTGTTATTATATTTTTAATTTAATTTAATTTTTTTTTTTTTTTTTTTTTTTTTTTTTTTTGCTATTGTATTTATATTTCATCTCACCTATATTCATATATTTGTTTTTTCAACGCCCATTTATTTAATAATCAATAATTATATATAATTAAAATTTTATTTTAATAATATAATTAAATATTCATTTAATTTATTTATTTATTTTTTTTTTTTCAAAGCATTAATTTCACTATTTTACAATCTTTATATAACAATAAAACTTTCTTTTTATTCTCATAATAAAAGAAAGAAAAAAAATTGTTAAGATTAAAAAATTTACTAAACGTTAATAGATAAAACCCTAATGAAATACACATATTCAAAATAGTGTCTATAGGAATAATTAAAATATTTAAAAAAATTACAACATTTCAGGGTTCCCATATATACTTAACATTTTTTTTAAATATAAAATGAAACAATCTAAGCAAATCATATTTTCGTTTTCATAATTTGTTTTTATTTTTTCCCCTTTTCTCTTAAAAAATGCATTTTTTTTAATATATTTATTACTTGTGGTATTTTTAAATACTTTTTTTGATATATTTTTTTTGTTCAACCTAAAACAATATCCCATATTATAACTATTGTCTTGTTTTTTTAATTTTTCAAAATTTTGACTTATTATATCTCCTTGTTCTTTTATTTTTAGAGATTTGAACTTTGACTTTCGAAAGTCACGCTCATCTTTTAAACCTTCTTCACTAAATAGAAACGTATTTTCATTTTTTTCAATTTTGTATTTACTCAATAATTTGCTATTAATATTATCACTTTTTTTAGTCGTAAACTTTATCTTTGTATTTTTATTAATTTTATGATAATTCTTACTGTACTTTATGCTTTTACTATTATAAATATAATTCATGTATTTATCATATTTACAATTAAAATTAAAATTATTCATATTCAACTTCTTCATAATATTTTTTTTTATTTTTTTATTAATTACAAAATTATTTACCAAAGGTAGAGATGTGTTATTCTTCTTTGAGCATATTTCATTTTTATTTATATTTTGATTCTTTAAAGTATGTAACTTTATATGTTCGTTTTGGAATTTTTCTTTAAAATTTTTTTGATTTTGCATATAATTGTTTTCACTTTCAGTTAAATCAGTATAAAAAGGATTTATAAGATATTTTTTTTCATTAGGTTTTATCTTCCTTATTCCTTTGATACTATTTTCATTCCATTTCAAATTATCTTTTATTAAGTCATTTTGTTCAATGTTATTAAAACTGTCTTTTTTTTCTTCATTTTTATATACTTCTCTATTTATAATATTATTCTTTTTAAAAAGATATTTTTTTTCTTTTTGATTCCCAAAGCAATATTTGTTTTTTTTTTCTTCAACTGCACAATTATTTTCTTGAAATTCTTGAAAGTTATTATTATAAAATTTATCTTCTTTTTTTTTATCTATGTTATATTTTCTAATAGATTTTTTTTTTTTTAATTTTAAAGGAAAATAATTATTAAAGGTAAATTTAATGAAATAACCATAAAAATATCTTTTCCTCTTTTTTTTTCCATCCATTAAATGAACATTTTTTATATGTGTATAATCGTTACTTAAACATAAATTATACAATTCAATAAGGTCCTCAATTTTATTATCTTTATAGCATAATAAAAAAAACAAATTTTTAAAATCTTGAATTTTATTAGAACATTTTGGCAAAAAACTTTCATATTTATCATTGTATTTATTTTTCCTATTTCTTTTTTCTTTTTTTTTATTAATTACTTTTTCTATTTCTTCTTTACAGTTTTTATAATTATTAATATTTTTCAGAGAATTTTTTTTTTTTTTTTTCCTAACTTTCCAAACACAATCCTCTTTGCAGCAAAATATATTTGCTGTATCATTTTTATTAATATAATTAAGAATTTTACTACTATTAATATTTTTAGAATTACTTTCTGTAAAAATATGATTTTTTTTAGTAGCAAAAGTATGTAACTTCTTATCAATACTATTGGATTCTCCTTCATTAAAGCAATTATTATATAACTCATATTCAAAATTTCCTCGTTTTATTTTCCTTTTTTTAATTCGAATTAATTCAAGTGATATAAAACCAGCAAAAGGAGGTATTTTCATATTGTTTATTTTTATTCCTAAACAAGATTGAAAGGATAAAAGAGCCGATTGATGCGTTAAATATAATATAATTTTTGGAATAAATTTTTTTTTTTTTTTTTTTTTTTGAAATTTTTCAAATAATCTTACGTTGATTATAAAATTTATAGCAACATCAATTAATGACATACCACTACACAACCATGATAAATATTTATTATTATATTCAAGTTTACACATTAATTTATAACACTCATATACATTTTTATAGAACTTCTTTATCTTATTTTTCTTCTTTTTTTTAGATATATTAAAATATTTACTTGTTTTATAAATGTACTTTAAATTTTTTTCAGTAAATTTTTCATTTTTTACTCCTTTAATAATTCCATTTAAATTCTTGTACATACAAAATTTTTTTTTTTCTTTTTCATATATAGGAAAACTACCACAACTTACTATCTTATTTTTCTTATCACATTTATATTTATCAAACTTATCTTTATTTAATTCATTTTCTTTATTTAGAGATAATGTTATTAATTCACTTTTGGAAAAACTTATATAATCCTTACAGCATTCCTTTTTATCTTTATATATTTCATTATAACATTTTTTGCTATTCTTATATTTTTCATCCTTACTATATATATAATGATCGTCATGCTTTTCATTCAACTGGACAGTTTTATCTTCTTGTGTTGTTTTATTATCATCTTTTAATTCATTATTTTTTATATCTTTGTTATATATCATATGTGTAAATTTTTCTTCAAAAGTATTGTTTTTTTCTTGTTTAATATAACTATTAATGCTTTCTCTTTTTTCATTACTTCCTTTAGTTGATATATTTTTTGGTGATACAGTACTACTGTTTTCTAATTCACCGATATTTGCTTGAAATGTATTAAAAAAATATATATTCTTTGAGCTGTTTACTTTTCCTTCATGACTTGTCATAGTATCGCTAGAATCCTCTTTTGACAATTTTTTATAAGCATTGTTAAAATCAAAAAAAAGATTAACATTATGATAGACATACGCATCATATGAACTAATAAATTTTTTAATAATTTTGATATTTTTAATTTTTCTTCTTTTATCATTAAAAAAATGCCTCCAATTTTTTTTTTTTTCATTATGTATCTCATTCTGTTCATAATTCTGGATATTTAAAAAATTGGTATTAACTGAACTATAATTTAATTTTCTCAAGTCTCTTAATATTATTGAATTGTTTAACTTTCTTTTCAGTTTATATATAGATGAAATATGTTTTTTAAAAGTACTTAATATACTATTATTTAAATAAACATTTGGAGTATATATACTACATTCATCTTTTAATAAAATTTCTCTTGTGTTTATATATTTACCTTTCCATTTTGTTATATAATAAACTATTGAGATTTCTTCCTTATAATAATTATTTAAAAATTTATATAGTTTTGAATTATTAAAAATATGATTTTTTAATTTTTTAATGTACTGATTTTTAGCTTTTAATGTTTTAAACATTAGAGAATTTCTTTCAGCTACCTTGACAACTGAACACAATACATATACATTTTTTAAATAATAAAAAAAAAATCTAATATACAAATTTATATAATTCAGAAAGTTAAGTAAATAATTATACTTTTCTATAAATTTATTATATATATTATTAAAATACTTATCAAAACCTAGTGGTTTATTATTAATGTAGTCATCAGTCTTATTGTTATTATCATTCACATTATTGAAATCACAGTTTTTAACATTATAACTATTATTATAATCATGCATATTATTGATATTATTAGATATAATATTATTATTATTATTGTTATTGCTACGATTAAATTTATTCATTCCCACATTTACCTTATTTACATCAATTTCATTATATTTTTCATCATAAATTGTTTTACAAAACTTGTTTATATAAACTGGAATTGATCCTTCTTCGAATTTTAAAGAATGTAGAAAATATTTATCCTCATTTCTAGATAAAATGGAACGATTATCTGAAGGAACGTTATTGATGATATGATTTATAAATTTATTTAATATATATTGTAAATATATTTGAAAAACATAATAAATATATGATTTTTCCAAACTTCTTTTATTACGATGCTTTGTTTTTTTTATTTTACTATAAAAAAATTGTGTATTATTTTTATTATTCATAACAAATTCAAAAAACACATTCATATTGTACATTAAATTATAACTTATATTAAATTTAAGGTTCATTTTTCTTAAACTTTTTTTTTCTAAATTCTTGAAATTAGCCACACCTGATATAATATTATCACTATGGCTTAATGATTTCATAAAATTAGATTTAGTATTTTTTTCCAAAAAAAAATTTTTGGAATCTCTTTTTTTAAAATATTTTGAATAATTCATAGTTTTATTAACAAAATCACTTTTTTCTTTATAGTTAGAATCATTAAAATTCAACGTAGAGATATTTTTTTCATTTGATTTATTTCTGAATATATTGCTGTCATCAATAGCATTATTAGTATTATTATTAATCTCAAAATCATCCATTATATAACTTATATTCTTTTCATTTTCATATAAGTTTTCATTTATATTATAATTATAATTTCGTTTTTCATTTAGTGTATCATTATTGTATACATGGTTGATATTATTATTACTATGTATTATTGAATTATTCATAATCTTATACTTACAGTTATAATGAACATTTTGAGTTTTATCATAAAAATTCAAATGCAAACTTTTGTGAACATTATTACATTCAAAATTATTTGTATCATTATATAACTTATAATTATCAATATTCATAAAATTCTTAAATATGTTATATAAATAATAATGATAAATAGAGTTATCCAATTTCACAGTCTTTGTTAAATGATAATTTTTTTTTATTTTATGCATAGATTCATCATAATCTTTATCTTTATAAATAAAATCCTCTTTTTCATAAATATTGTTATTAGTTGTATAACTTAAATCAAATGAATTTAGATATATTCTCTTTTCCCCTGATGAATTCTTACTTTTACATTTTATTTTGTCATATAATGAATTGGAATATTCATAATCATTATCAAACGATAATAAAAAAAAAAAAAAAAACATTTTTTTGCTTATACCCAATATTCCACATATAATTGCATATGCTGTTAGTTTGCATCTTTCACTATTTGTTGTTTTAATACATAAATATTTATTTATTAACTTAATTATTTTATCATATTTTTTTTTTTCAATGTCTATTTTACATTTTCTTAACACATTATTTAAAAAACTTTTTTTACTTAAATACATATTCTTAATAATGTCTAAAAAATTTTCTTTTTCTTTTGAATTATTAAAAATATTATTATTTGTTAAAATATTTTCATAATAAAATATTATTTTCTCTAAGAATTTATCATTATCGTTATTATTTATCTTTTTTTTTTTATAAAAATTTGTGTAATTATTTTTATAAAAATTGGAATTTCTTTGTTTGCTTTTCTGCTCTATTACATTTTTTAGTTTGATTTGTTTATCTATATTATTAATACAACTATAAGAACTCTTTTTATAATTAAAAAAATAATTTTTATGTATCAATATTTTAAAAATTTTTTTTCTTCTCTTCTTATTTTGATTAATTTTAATGAGAAAATTTATTTTCTTTTTTTCTTTAATTAATTTTAAAAAATTATTTTTATATATCCATTTATTTAAACTAGTAATCAAATTTTTATTTTTGTTATATTTATTATTATATTTTCTGTTTAATTTTCTTAAACTATAATAATATTTTCTTAAATATTTTCCTATTTTTATTGATTGTTGAAATCCTAAAAAGGTTAAATCACCTTTCCCTTCAATAAATGGCCAAATGTTTCGAATTTTTTTTTTAGGTGTTCTTGCCCCATGTCTCATATAAATTACTTTTGTTACATTTTCAAAATCAAAATACGAAAAGATACATTTTTTACATATAGTAATATTTTTCAGAAAACATTCCGCATTTAAATAACAAGATGAATAATTACTTTTTGTTGAATCACATGAATTAATTGAAGAAGCAGAAGATTTTTTAACATTTCTTTTCTTTTTCTCATTAAAAGAGAAAAAACTTGCCTCTTTTCCTTCTTTTGCCTTTTCTTTCTTAATAAGCATTTCAAAAAACAAAAGAAAGAAAAAAAAAATAGTATAAGTATAAAACAAATAATATATAATACAATTAAAAATGAAATTATAAATTTTTTTTTATTTATCAAATATTCATTTTCTTTACATTATAACAAAAAAAAAAAAAAAAAAAATAGAAAAAGGAAAATAAATAATTAAAAAAAAAGGTAGATAAATAAATTAAAAAAATTGGAAAACTAAAAACTATATAAGAAATTTTGCAACATATATATAAAATGGATAAAAAGTATATATCTGCAATATACTATTTGAGGTATTTTTAATATCATTGAAAGACCATTCAATTAACTATATATGTATATAGAAATAATGGTTGTTCTTTCATATTTACTACTATTTTAATATTATCCTAAATGTGTCATTTATTATATTTTTTTAATTATTTTATTTATTTATTTATTTATTTATTTATTTATTTATTTATTTATTTATTTATTTATTTATTTATTAATTTTTTTTTTTTTTTTTTTTGTTATTTAGACTATTATTTTTAATTTGTATAATATTCTCAATTATCTTTTATTTTTATACTTTTTATTTTATCAATTTTTAAATATCCTTTCTTTTATCTTATTTTTAATTATAATTTAATTACTAGTTATATATATAAAATCATTTTCAAAATCATCCTTTTTTATATTTCTGTTATTTAATCCTAATTATTTCTTCTTTATATTTATTCTTTTCTTTCTTTCCTTTTCCCTATTTTTTTTTTTTTTTTAATTCTAGTTTAAAATTTAATTTATTCATTCTCTATTTATCTCTTTTATTTCATTTTATAAAAATATAAAAAAATTCTTTAATCATATTATTAATTAGATTTATATTTTTTTTTATAAAATACATTATTTTAAAGATATATAAGATCAATGTAATAATAAATATATTTTCAATCCTAACTGTAGGTATATTTTTATTGGTAATTTCGAAATAAAAAGGTCAGACATATAAGGAAGTATATTAAATATAAATAAATAAAAACAAAAATAAATAAAAAAAAGGAAAAAAAATTTTAAATAAAAAAATAAAAAAAGTTAAAAAAAAAAACGAAAAAAAAGAAAAAAAAGAAAAAAAAGAAAAAAAAGAAAAAAAAGAAAAAAAAGAAAAAAAAGAAAAAAAAGAAAAAAAAATTTATAAACATAAAATTATATATTATTTTATGTATATATATATATAACTTTTTTTATGTTTATTTCCTTTATTAGTTGAAATAAAATATAAATATGTATGTATATGTAAGACATCAAAAAAAAAAATTTAAATCATTATATTAGAAAATTTTAATATTTTTCATTTTTTATAATTTCAAAATTTTTTTTTAAAAGAATGAAAAAAAAAAGTAACAAAAAAAAAAAAAAAACTCTTAAATTAGGCCTTTAATTTAAAACATTAAAAAATATTTTTAAAGGATTTTATTTATTTCTAATTTTTTTTTTTTTTTTATTTTGTTTTCTTCTTTTCTTTTATTACATAAAACTTCATTTTTTTTTTTTTTAAATATTTAATTTATCTTTTTATTTAATATTTGTGAATTTAATTTTAACACTTTGAAATGTTTTCTTTTTCTTAGCACTTTAAGATACACTAACAACAATAATTTAAAAAATTAATTTAAAAAAAAAAAAATTTAATTTATATAAGCCTTATTAAAAGATAAAGGGAAGAAAAAAAAAAAAAAAATATTAATTAAACAAAATAATACAAAAATATAAATTCGTTTTTGATTTTATTGATATCAAAAATGGTGATCTAAAAAAATTTTCAGTGATAATAATTGTTAGTAAATTATAAAAAAAACTAATTAAATACAAAAACAAAAATTACACAGATATAAAAAATAAAAAAGTAGAAAATAATTATTACTAATTTCACAGAAATAACATACTATTTTTACTTGTTGAACACATTTTTATAAAATATATATATATGTATATATATTTTTTTATTCTAAAAATACTACTTTTCACTATAAATTGTATTTTTGTATAAAGTATTAAATATTATCACATATATTTAAGAATAGAAAATAATAATAGTTAATATTCTAGATATTTTATTAAAATTTATTTCAATAATTCAAATAAAAAAAAATAAAAGAAAAAGAGATTAAGGCTTTCTATATGTTATAAAAATTATATTTAAAATAGATTTAAAAAAAAAAAAAATAATAAAGCCTAAGTATTAAGTTAAATGTTCTAACTTATTTAAAAAAATTTTTAGATACATTTTTATAAATAATTTCATATTACTTTTATTAGTAGTATCATCATTTCAATTTTATAGTTAATAATTATAAATATAAAATAATTTTACTTCTACTTCTTAAAATAATTTTTATGTTCATATTATTTATTCTTTTGAAAAGACATTCTATATAATCTCTATACACATTAACAAAAATTTTCCTTTTTAGCAAAAAATTCCTATAACTTTTTTTTTAAAAATTATTGAAATAAATTTTCAGGATTTACTAATAGAATGAGCAATAATAAAAAAAAGGAAAAAAACTTTTTTTTTTTTTAAATGCACATTGTATACTATAAAATTTCTTTTGTTATAAACTTGCAATTTCTTTATTTTTAATCTTGTTTTTTTAATAAGTTATACGAAACATAAATAATGAGAAAACATTTTATTGTAAAATTCAAAAGTAATATATGTACATGTTTTTTTTTTTTTTTCCCTTTTTATACAACACTTATTTTGAAATAATACAATTATTAATTTCATTTTTTTTTTTCTTTTTTTTTATATTATTTTATCTTTTGTGTATATATACTCTCTTCTTTTGTGTTAAAATTAATATTTTTATTTTTTTTTATTTTACTATTTTTTTTTTTTTTTGGAAAAAAAATAATCATTAATTATTAAATTAAATTATAATTTAAAAAGAAATACACTCATTTTATTAATATAATAAAAAAAAACTTTAAAGGTGTTCTTAAAAAATGAAGGTCTTATTACTTTGTATCTTTTTCTTATACTATGTTAATGGTATATATATATATTTTTTTTTTCTCTTTTCCATTTATTATATTTTTAAAATGTTTTAAATTTCAAAATATATATATATATATATTTAAATAAATCATTAAATAAAAGAAACCTTATATTTTTTTTTTTTTCTTTTGAAACAAATAATATTTATTGTTTCTATTAAGGTATATTTTTTAATTTTTATTTAATTTCTTTTTTCTTTTTTAAGCCTTTAAGAATACATTGAAAGATGGTGTGTCATTTAAAGTTTGTAAGAGAAGAAAAAGTGACGTAAACTTTAGAAACAAAAAAAATGACAGTAGTATCCTAAGAAGAAATACAATGAATTCATTAAAAAGTACTTTTGATGATATTAAAAAGATTACATCTAAACAACTCTCAGTAGAAGAAGACAAAATAAAATTAGAATCAAGTTTTACGAAAGTAAAAAAAAAAAAGATTGATATAAATATTATTTAAATGAGTATATGTTTATATTTCATTTTCAAATAAATAAATAATTATATTCTAATTGTATATCTCTCTATATATATATATTTATAATGTTACACTTTTTTTTTTTTCCCTCTTTTTTATAGGATTTAGGAGCAGATAGCTTAGATTTAGTTGAATTAATAATGGCATTAGAAGAAAAATTTAATATCACAATTTCTGATGCAGATGCATTAAAAATTAATACTGTTCAAGATGCTATTGATTTTATTGAGAAAAATAAAAAATAAAATATTCCTAAAAAATAAAATTTATAAATCTTATATTCTCCATTTTATTAAATGTATAAAATTAAAAAATATAAATTTTTGAAGACAAAATGTTATAAAAAAATTAAGACATTATTATTATAAAAAAAATTGTAATTATTTTTTTATAAAGAATTTTAAAAATATTGTCTATATAGAAATTAAATTATAAAGAAGATTATAAATTTTATAATTCGTTTTTTTTTTTTTTTTTTAAATTAAAACATTTCAAAATTATCATACACTTTGTATGCAATGAGCTGCAACAAAAATATCTATTTTTTCTTTTTAAAAAACACAAAAATCATTGAATTCAATATTTAAATATAAAACAATTAATTGAAATAAAAAAAAAATGTATTGTGTACATTAACCAAAACATGAAAATAGAACTAATAAATATAAAAATAAAATTTTCGTTGATATTTTAATTATTTGGAATTCTAACAGGATTTTAATTAAATAAAAAAGTGATATTTAAAAACATAAGATGCTGTGTTTAATTAATATTGTAAAATATACAGTTAAAAGCACTGAATTTTTTTCATACTACTTTTTAATATTTACTTATTTATGTTTTTTCCTTTTTTTGACAATAAAAAAGATTAAAAAAAATATAAGGAAAAAATAAATTGTTAAACTAAAAAGACGCTATATACAATTATTTAAGAAAATTTATTAATATTTAACCTTTTAATATTAAAAGAAAAGATTTAAGAAAAATAAAATATTTCTCTAGTTATTTTTTATATGTTTAATTAATTATATTTTTTCTCTGTGAATTATATAAATTAAATATTTTTTAATAATGTTAAATTGTTATATTTATATTTTTTATTTTTTCTCAAAAATGCACAACTTGTATATATATAAATTTAATTTTGTACTTTCTTTTTGTATATTCAAAAATACTTTATTTTTAATCTCATTATATTCTACGAAATTTTAATTTTATCATTTAATAAAATTTATTTAAAAAAAAAGTTTAATTTTTTAATAAATTGTATTCTTTAAATTTACTAAAGCTCAAAATTTCATAAAATTATTATTTTATTTTTCAACAAAAATTTAAATTAATAATTTTATTTTAATAAATTAAAAGTATATTTATACTTAGTACTTTTTTTTCGATCATATTATATTAACAAAATATTTTGTGCTACTTATAAAAAAAAGAAAAAAGGCATTTTAAAAAAAATTATTGTTGCATCTGTAACAAATGTAAAGAATTATTGTCTATAAGTTTATTTCTTTGTAATTATTTTTTCGTATAAAGAAATAAATGTTTTCTTTTGTTTGAAATTCTTTTAATTTTTTAAGATGAAAAAATTATTAATAATGCTTTTAACTTGTTATCAAAATAATAATTTAGAAAGGTAAATTTTTTATGTAGTATGTTAATTCTTAAAAAAATAAAAAGATTTATTTTATTTCTCATAGAGTATTAATAGAAAAAAAAAAAAAAAAATACATATATATATATATGTATTAAAAAACATACCTGTTAATGTTACTTAAAATGATAACCCAAAATGAAAAAAAAATTAGAAAAATAATATTATTTTATTTTTTTCTAATTTTATTTCTTAATAAAATTATAGTCATTTATAACTGCATAGGCATAAAAAAAAATTTTAAATATAATATATTTTTAATTAATAAAAATAAATATTCTTCATGTTTTTTAAATTTGTATAATACATATAATAAGAATATTTTAAATAACTTCAAAGAAATAATATATAACAAAGAACCCAGTGGTATAAAAACTAAAAAAAATACATATCTTATATATTTACAGAAGAAAAAAAAAAAACATGATAAGATAGAAGAAATTCTAAAAAAACAAGTTTTAAACAATAAAGAACAAAATACATTAGAAAATGAAGATATTAGTAAAGCAAATGAAATAAAACCGAAAGAAAAAAAAAAAAAAAAAGCCTCAAACGATAAAATAGTGATAGATAACCAAATTAGAGGAAATGATTCATTTTCATTAAAAAATTATCAAATTAAAAAAAGTATTAGAGATGATATAAAAGAAGATGAAGATGAAGATGATGAAGATAATGAAGAAGAGAATAATCATTTAGATGAAAATGGTGAAGAAGAGCAGAATGAAGATGAAAATAACAACGATGAAGAAGAAGAAGAAGGGGAAGAAAAAGAGGAAGAAATTACTGAAGAAGATATTGGCAATCTAAATAAAATGTGTTTAGATAAAATGAATAATGTTTATAATTATATAAGAAAAGAATCATATAGATTTAATCTAAATAATGTTTCCAATGTTATGTTTGAAAATGAAAAAGTAAAAATAAATGAACGAATTTATATAATAAAACATATATGTCACATTAAAAAAAAAGAAAATTTATTTACTATAACTCCATATGACCCTTATTTTGTTAATTTTATTTATCAACATTTTGTAAAACAATACAATGAATTAAAATTTTACATAAAAGATAAATCAGTTTTTGCTATAATACCTCCCATATCTGAAAGCTTAAAAAATGAAATTAGAACTAAAATAAAAAGCAAAATAGAGGATTCCAAATTAACCTTAAGAAATGTTAGAAAACAAATGATGGATAAACTAGAAAAAATTAAAAATAAAATTGGAAAAGATATATATTTTAAACAAAAAAATTACATACAAAGTTTACATGATCAAACAAAAAAAAGCATTGAAAAAATATCTGAAGAATTAAAATAAAATTATTTTTTTTTTTTTATTGGAACTTAATTTATAGAAAAGCTAATATTTATAATTATTTTTGTTTTATTTTATTGTATTTTTTAATTAAAATAAATATGTAAATTATTAAACAAACAATATATACTCATATCAAAAAATATAAATTCAAAATATATAGATGTATACACTTATATAAATTAAAAACATATGCAGTAATTTGCTTTTTCTTTTTTTTTTTTTTTTTTTTTAAAAATATCCAATTAGTTTAACATTTGAACCACTGTCAGAATAGGTAATTCTATAAAAAAAAAAAATAAATTTTAAAACAGAAAATAGGTATGTGCAAAGAGAAATATTAATTTTTTTTTCCTTTTCTTACCTTTTTATAGTAAAATTTATAATATCATTTAAAGAATATACATTATTCTCTTTAATAAAAGTATTCTATAAAATGAAAATATAAATTATATTTAAAAAATAATGCAAAACGGTAAGAGTATCAATAAAATTAAAGAATTTCATAAAAAAAAAAGGAAAATTCCTAATTACATTATTTGAATCATAACAAAAATCTTTAAAAATTTCCTCAATAAGTATTGCTTCAATAATTCCAAATATATCTAAATGAATTTTTGTTGGCTCTATTTTATTTATTTTAGCCTCTAAAAAATTATTATTAAATTATATTTTATTTATATTATATGAAGCTGAAGATTAATATTACAGGAATATATATTTAAAAAATTCTGTAAATAATATTCAAAATAATATTTTATAAATAAAATTATATGCATATTTTATTTACTTATTATATGATTTTCTTTTAAAACTAAAATTAAAAGTTTAAAACTGATTTTTAAAAACATATTTGATGGATCACTATTAATAATTTTTGGTTCTTTTTCCTTTAACTTGATATTGTTAAAACATAAACTAAATCCTTCAACATCATGGTTTACTCTATATATATATTTTTTTTTAAAGGAAAAACGTGTATATATATATATATATATATACATACATATATTTTTTTTTTTTTAAATTACTTTAACATAAATTTTGATAAATAAATGCTTAATCCATCCTTTACGTTATTTAAGTATTTTGGTTGCAATTGAGCTACACAACTATTAATAAATTATAAAATAATATACATATAAATGATACGTAATACTAATTTTTATAAAAAAAAAAAAAAAAAAAAAAAACCATACCTTATTCTTACTATATTAAAAGTTTTTTTATTAATAATTAATCCAGGATTCTCAAAAATTACTCCTAATGTGTTTTTTATATATTTAAATTTAGGAATATGCATTAAATGATCATAATCTTAAAAAAAAAGAAAGAAAGAATATGTAGCATTGAAAAATTATAATATATATAAAATTCTAATATACTTATGTTTGCTTATTTTTTTATATGACCTTCATTGAACTTGTTAATAAAATTTTCCAATTTACTAGTTCTTAATACTTTTGATTTTTTAATATACCAGGGATTTTGAGCCATATTAAAAAAAAAAAAAAATACAAAATTTATATAAAAAACTATATTTTTTCTATGAAGTATCCTTAGATACTTTAATACTATCTTTAAAGCATTTTTAAATATATATTTAAAAAAATTAAGAATTAAAAATTTTTTATTTATATATATAGTATATTTAATAGATATTATACTTACATTTTTTTTTTTTTTTACAATACAATTTTGTATGAACCACATTTGTAAATTTTATAATTTTTTTTTTTTTTTTTTTTTTTTCTCATATATATTATTTTATATAGAAAATGAGATAAGAAAATATATATGATTTTTAATTTACTTGCCATTATTCTCAAGAATTGTTAATAGTTTTAAATTATTTAAAAAAAATGAAAGAAAAAACAATATTTTATATATTTTATATATTTTTGGTTCCTGTATTTTGCAATAAAAATATAATTGAATTAAATTATCAAATAAATTATTATTTTTTAGATAATAAAAAATGGGATAATATTGGATATTTTATTTTAAATAAAAATGAAATTTATGATACTTCTAATTCTTATTTAGAAGAAAGGAAAAAATTTATTGAAAAATTAAAAGGACAATTCGATTACGTTTTATTTCAATTATGCTATAATGTGGAAAAACAAAAATGCATACAAACTTACGTTGATAAAAGTAGAATACATAATATTGAAAATTTTATACTTTTAATTGGATTAGATAATAATTATTTACCATTTATAATAAATTACAAGACATATGAAGAATATCAAAATACTAAAGTATTCTCAGGAATGTTTGCTATAAAGGTTCTATCAATTTCTGTACCTATTGATATAAATAATTTGACAGAAGAAAAAAATATAACAACAAAAGCTAAAGAAAATGAGAATGAAAAAGAAAAAAACCAACCAAAATCCTTTTTACGTAAATATTGGTATGTTATTCTTATATTTTTTATATCTTTATCTGTATCTAAACATTTAACTGAAAATATTCCACAAACAAATAATACCTAATTAAAATAAATACACTTATTCCTATCTATTTATTTTTTCTTAAAATATAATATTTTTTAAATAAATATATTAACAATTATTACATATATTTTTTTTACACTATTTTTTTTTTTTTTTTTTTTGTCTATTTATAATGACTTATGCTTTTATTCTAAAGCCCTATTTTTTATTAAGAAAAAAAAAAAAATTGAAAAACTTTGTATTTTATATCAATTTGATATATATATTTATATTGTTTTATCATGATCCTAGAATTATATTAATAATTTTCTAAATCTATTTAGGATAATAAATTAAAAAGAAAAAAACATACAATTTAATTTTATTAATAATAATAATTGAGACAATTTCCAATAATAATACTATAAAAAATAAAGTTCATATAAACCTTTTATTTTAAAAAATAATAAACATAAAAGGTAATTAGAAAAAATATAATATAATTTTTTTTTTTTTTATTTTGTCTAGCTATCAATAAATAATATTTAGAAGGTAAAAATATTTTGAATATAAATACACATCTATATATAATATATTGCACTACTAAAAAATTAAAAAAATTATATATATAATAAGTAGGATATAAAAAAAAAAAAATGGAGAAAAGACAAGAAAATATGTATTATTTAATAATTACTTTTTTTTTTTATTTTTATAACTAAGTATTTCATAACTATATATATTATAACTTTTTTTTTTTTTATAATTAGAAAAATTATTTCGTATATAAAACTTGAAAAGAAAAATTGCTAAATATTTCATTTAGATTACTTAGAATACATAAAATAATCTTACCTATAAGAAATAAAAATTTAAATAATTACTTAAATAATATAAAAAAAAAAAAAAACACTTTAGCTAATGTAAAAAGTAAAAAGAAATGATTATGAGAATTAGACAATTATGAATAATAATAAAAGTAATATTAGAACAAGCTAAAATACTAAAAGAATAAAAATAAAAGTAATATTATTATCTAGTAAATAAAAATAAAATACAATATCTTAAAAATATATACACATATATGCATAAAAGAATGTTAAAATAAGAAATTATATATATATATATGCATGTATGTAGATTAATATAGAAATTTATATTTTCTACTTAATGTAAACAAATTAAATAAAAAGATAAAATAAAACAAAATAAGAAAAAAAAAATGCATAAAAAAAAAATAATATATTATTTCTATATTTATGGAATTTTTATTCTTATATTTTTAAATTATGATAATATAATAAATTTATTAAAAAAAAATATTTTTTATAAACACAATAATGAAGTTAATGGATTTAAATCTTTTTCAGAAAATGACAATTACAATAATAATATAATAAGAAATAGTAGTATAAATAATAAATTATATGAATATATACCATATTTATCACTGTACATAAATAAATATATATGTGATATATATTCTTATATATTTGGAGATTTAAAAAAAATAAAAAATAATGATTATTATCATAAAAAAGATATATTATCAGAAAAAAGTTTTTATCTAGCAACTACTCGTTACGCTACTAATACCAGGAAGTTATCAATTTCTGAAGAAAATGTTGATTTAAAACCCTATGTCAAATCAGGAGAGAGAAATGAAACTGTTGTAAATTTACATGAATATTTTACTGGAAATAATAAAAGAAAAAATAACAATAACGAAATTGTAGTAGATACATCAGAAAAGTTTCATAGGGTAGTTATTATTTGTTTTAAGCCATCTCTAACTTACTCTCATATTATTACCAGACCTAGTGATGCGTTTCATCATTTTCTTGAAGAGAATAACAAGGTGACTTCAACAGAAGATATTTACCCAATTCCATTTTTTCAAGATGAAGGAAATTGGGGTTTGAAAAATGTATTATCGAGAGGAGTTATTGAGTTTATGATACCACCATTTTCACTTCAACTAATAGATATTATGATTACATGTTCAAATAATGAAATAAATGAAACATATACATTTGAAGATTTAATAAAAGTTAGAATACGTATACCTAGAAATACCCGAAAAATATTAGGTGTTAGTACTGATGAGAAAGATAAGGATATATTTGAAAAAATAGTTCAAGATGATATAAATGATTACACTTTTCGCAGTTATCATAATAGAATACTTGGATTAAAATTAGAAGATGCTGAATTAGATCCTTTTGATTGTTTTAGAACCGTTTATGAAGATGACAAGAGAGTTCATTTGCATGTTGCTTTTGAATTTATAAAATGCTTAAATTTAGATAGAAAAAATATAAAATTAAGATTTTTTTTCTTACTTGAAGAATTTTCAGAAGAAGAAATAAATTTTTCTTGTTCATTTACATATAAAAAAAAAAAAAAAAAAGTTACCTTTGGAAAGGGAGATACAACAACCTTAAAAGAAATGTATTTTTTAGAAGATGATAAGAATGAATATCAATATTATAATGGTGCTCCTTATAAAATTTGCAATTTTGAATATAAAGCTGGATACAATGTGCAAGTATGTGAAAGAACTATTAGTGAATTCACACTTTTTGTATATAATTGTGAAATGACAAAAAAATCAAAAGTTCTGAATGTAGAACCATTTACTACTATTCGATATTTAAATGATACTTATCCAATTAATAAATTTAGTGACATTACTTTATTTACAAAAGATATAGATATAACGGATATAGAAAAAAAATTCCCTAAATCTAAATTTTTTATGACATCATATATTGATCATGGTCCTTATCCTTTAGTTATTGAATGTAGCATACCTCATGGAAAAAGTAAATTTCAAAAAGCAAGTATTTTGCTACATTTAAGAACAAATATACAAAAAAAAAACGCATCTTTTTGTGATTTTACGAATTCTCGTAACTACAGCTTTTTAAATAGTTACTATGAAGGAGATTCTTGCAATATAATCACTAGTGCAAATACAGCATTCGGTTTTAAATGCCCAGAAGGATCCATTAAAAAACCAGATAATTGTTTTTCGGAAGTATATCAATCAGGAAAAATTTATAAATTAAAAGATAAATCTGGAAAAAATCTTGTTATTTATTCGATAAAACAAAAAAACTTTGCTTTAGCAGCGTTTCATAATCATATATCCAAGTCTTATGAATTTGAATGTCATTGTGTAGATAAATCTAATGAACAAAAAATAATAAAAAAAATTTTTGTGAAATATGTAAATCATGATGAATTATATGATTATAATATATATGATACAATTAGCCACAAATCATTAATTAAAAATCCTGAAAAAACCCATCTATGCGATTTTGTAAACAATGAATCTGTTTTAGAACCCAAAAATAAAAAGCCTAAAAGTTATGTTTGTGTTATTCACCCTAAACCGTTAGAATATGTAGCTCTAAACTGTCCTATTAGTCTAGTTGACGAAGAAAATGAAAAAAAAATATCTGAATTGTCAATTATGAAAGGAGAAAAAGATGCTGAAGATATAAATATATATTTAAAAAAAAGAAATATCTATTCCAATTTAACTCATTTACCAAAAAATGCACCATTACATGTAATAGATAAAAATGCATTAGATGTTGTTGATATCAATAAAATTATTCCTGGTGTTCTAGTTAAAAATATTATCAATATGAAAATAACTGATGTAGAAGAAAAAGGAGATGCTTCCGATTCTCTTGATGTAGATCATTTGCAACAAGGAAATAAGTTATATGAAAAATATTTAGGACTTGAAAACAATATAGAAAATGGGTTTTTCATTTTTCAAATACCTCCATACTTAAAAAGAAACCAAACGATAGAATTTGCGTGCATAAATAATCAAACAAAGAAAAATGGAAACTTAGGAAACATTGGAATAATGACTGTTTATTTGAGGTCATCTGGTAGTATAGTAGAAGGTTGCTATTTCTATAAAAATAACCCTGAAAATACCTATTTAAAAAAAAGTATAAAAGTGGGTTCAGGAGAAGATTGTGTAATCAAAAGTGATGGAGAAATAGAATATATTGGTATAGCTTGCCCTGCTGAAAAAAAACTATTTTTAACCCCTCCAGAATGCTTTCTAGAAACTTATGATAAATCAGATGTACCAATCAGAATAACAGAATATGATAAAAATTTTAAAAGTTTCTCTAATGATAAAGGAATATCTTATTTAAAAATTCCTCAAAGTTTTCTGGGTTACGTAAATTTATTTTGCTATTGTAATACAAAGGAAGAAGAAACTCTCATAAAAGAAAATAAAATAAATATAGAATTAAATGTTTCCAATATAGGAGTATCTGAAATAAAAACGATTGATCATACTTATGAACCCGATTTTTTAATTGGAAAAGAATATGCTAATAAAAAATCCAGTGACATTGTAAGAAAAAAACATATTTGTGATTTTACTAAAAAAGAAAGTTCCTTAGATCCATACAATGAATTATTAATTATTCATTCTTGCTTTTTAGAATTAGAAGATAACTTAAATATGATAGAAATTAAATGCCCTAAAAATGTTAAAAGTGATAAAAAGGCACGTGGCAAAGAACCAAGAGAAGATTCACTTGATCATTTTGAAGATTTAGAAGAAAGCGAAGAGGAAGAAATCAAGAAATACGAAAAAATGAAATATATTCCAAATAAGTTCGATGATGAACTATCGAATTACAATAAAAAAATAAAAATGGAAGATATATTACCAGGAATAATTATACTTGATAAAAATAGGACATTCGCTGAAAAAGGGAATTTTTCTTTTGTTTCACCATTAATTGTTGAAAATGACGTAACTCTCAAATTAAATTGTGATAATTCAGAAACTATTATTGGTAACAAAAAAGGGAGAAAAGGTACTATCGTTATAAAAATTTCAAAAAATACAACCAATAAGGACTTTTATGGTTGTGACTTTTCAGGAAATTCTAAGAAAACATTTTATTATTCTTCCGTTTATGATTTAAAAAAAAAAAGTGAAACATGCGAAATAGATTTAAAAGAAAATATGATTGTTAGTCTAAATTGTCCCTACGGAAAAATAAATCCCAATAACTGCTTTAGAAATGTTTATATAAAAAGCAATATGGAAGAAGAGGTAAAAGAAAAAATAGAAAACATCTTTAATGAAGTAAAAATAGTAAATGCTAATCATTTAACAAATAACTCTCCTACATTTCTAATAATTTCAAAAATAACCAAACAAGAATTAAATTTTTATTGTACTTGTGAGCATTATGAAAGTAAAAATATAGGAACATTACTTGTAAAAAATAAAGAAAATTTAATTTTTTCTAAAAAATATGATGAAACAAAAACTGTCTTTATAGAGGTCAGTCCTTATTACTTCAAAGATACTTATATTTGTGATTTTACCGAACACAACTATTCTATTTCTCTAAATAAAGAAGTCGATATAACAAATATTCTTAAAAAATATATGAATGATATTCTATTGTATCAGCATGATGAATTTCTTCATTTTAGCTTGAACTTAAAATTGAGAAAAGAGAGTATGAAAAAAAAGTATATAAATTATTTAAAAAGAAAAATAGAAGAATTAGAAAAGAAGCCATATAACGAAAGAGAATATGCAGATAATATCATTATTTATAGATGCAACATAGATTTAAGCTCCTTTGATCAACTTATAGTTAAATGCCCTTCCAAAAATATAGATGATTCCCAAAACTATTTATATAATATTGCTTATAGTTCTAATTTAGGTTTAAATGAAAACACTATGCTAAAGGGACTAAGTAACACATTATATGGAACATTATTAATTAATAAAAGTCATAATACTTCTTTTTTTGAAAAAGGGGAATTAGAAATTATTATCTCTCCTTATGCAGATTCTTCTAAAGCTATCAATTTTTCTTGCGAAAATGTTCAAAAAGATGGAACAGGAAAAATTGGTTCTGCTTCTATATTCATTAAAAAAAATGACAATAAAATATTAGGATGTGATTTTATAGATGTGTCAAATGAATCAAATGATAGCTTCTATCATGAAAGTAGTGAATCAAGACGTAACAAAAATAATTCTTTTGAATTCGAAATAGAGTTAGTAGAAGGAAAGAGCATATATTGCAATATTGAAGCTATTGAAAATGATATTGTAGGGTTTAGTTGTCCTTACAATTTTATTACATCACCTCAAAATTGTTTCGAAACTGTTCAAAAAGAAGGATTAGATAAAGAACTTGAAATACATAAGCTAGAACAATTAGTAAAAGGAGTTAGAATTTTAAATAACGAAATATATAAATATAACTTTACCCCTTCTTACATTATCTTACCAAAAAAAATAAAAAAATCTCTAACAATATTTTGTACTTGTAATTCGGTCAAGCAAATAAAAACAGGAATTATTCAATTAAATATCATTGGGGATGATTTAAATAATTGGTTCAAAAAGGAAATAACCCATAATATATATGCATTTGAAAAAAAGGATTATTTTTATGATTTTTCCTCCGGTCCCCTCAATATCAGCTCTGAAAATGTCCTCAGCTTATCTCCATCAATCTTAAGTTCCTATGATTCATCAAGCATAAATAAAGATCATTATGAAGAGACAAAGATAGGAACAGAAAAAATAAATAACCTTAGGAAATCTCAAAAGGTGAAATTTCCATATAATTTATCAAGTTATAAAAGAAACACATCTGAATATAATAATATTTTACATGGCGTACCAGTTACTGCACAAGATAGAGATCCTGATGAAGAAGAAAAAGAAGAAGAAGAGGAAGAAGATGAGGAAGAAGAAGATGAGGAAGAAGAAGTAGAAGAAGATGAGGAAGAAGAAGAAGAAGAAAATGTTTTAAACCCATTAAGAACAAAGCATGTATTTGAAATTAGTGTAGCTGCTTCTGAATTTAGTAAAATAAAAATTATATGTCCTCTTCGAAATTCATTATACTATAGACAATCAAAAATTAGCCCTGAAAATTTTTTTGAGTATGTATATGTTTTAGAAAGTGAAACAACTAAAAGAAAAAAAAAAAGATTGGAAAATGATGAACTCTTAACAGAAATAGTGGAGGGTTCAACAGAAATGAAGGATGAAGAAAATAGACTCAGAGAAGCTATTATGGAAAAAGAAGAAAAAAAAGTAGTTTATGATGATTTTGGAAATAAAATAATTATATCTATAAAATCGGAAAAACCAAAGGCTACTGTTGAAGATATAGATAAATTAAATGAGAATGAGGAATTGCCAGATACAAAAAAAGACGTATTAATAATGAAAAATATCCATGAAGTAATTTCTTTTGTTACATATAAAAGAGAGATAAGTGAAAAAAAATATATTGGTACATTGAATGTTTCACCTCTTCTATTAAATGAAGCAACCTTTTTTGTATCGTGTGATAATTCGTTAACTTTAAATGAAAGTAAAAGGGGAAAAACAGGAATTGTAAAAATTCATATAAAACCAAATTATTTAAAAATGCATGGATGTGACTTTGTTGGTGATTATTCATCTCATTTTTATTTTAGTGGAAAATGGGAGAATTTACCAAATAACTATATATGTGAAATTAAAGTAGAAGATGATACATTAATAGGTCTTGCATGCCCTTCTCATACAACAATGCATCCTTCAGATTGTTTTGAAAATGTGATTAAAGATGACGAAATTTATAAAAAAGATGTTTTAATTGAATCGAAAAATACTTTTTTGTTTAAAAAAAGTGATAGACCTATTTTATCCTTTATTCATATTAAAAGAGTTATTTCGAATTACTTTACATGTAAATGTTATGATAATGTAAATGGGGAATACAAAGAATTATCTATGAAAATATTATATGAACCTTATGTTATGGGTACTCCCAAAGTGAACCTGGAAAAACCAAATATACAATACAAAGATATTGATTTAAGTCTTTTGAATGAATAATAAATATTGTTTTTTTTTTTTAACAAAAGTAATAAATGGAAAGAGGTATTAAGAAAAATACTTATATTAGACATTTTATGTTTTCTTTTTATTCTTTTTTTTTTTTTTAATCTTTTTTAAGAATCACTTTTCAAACTAAAAAAAATTTGATTTATCTTTTTATTTTATAATAATACTTTAATAATCAAATATTTTTAAGAAAGTATATTTTTTTTTTCTTTCTTTTTTTGTGTACTAATTTTGCGTTTGCATTTATAAAAAAAAAAAAAAACTAATATAAATATATATGTATAAATATTTCTTATTAAAATAATTTATTATTAATATATAAATTTTTAATTAGACTTCAACATTGAAATGAAGAAATATGTATTTAAAATAAGTGCAAAATGAAAAATGTAGTTTTTAAGTTCATCGATTTTACTAACCATAATATAAAAATAATATTTCATATATAAATATATATATATAGGTAAACATCATTTAAAGTTACCAATTTCATGCTGTCTACATGCATTTTGCTAGAAGATTTCAACATCTAGTTTTTATTTCTTTATATGAATATTGTAAAAAATCATAAAATATATAGGTGCATAACTTAAGACAATTTTTTTTTAACAAATACTCTTTTTTTTTTTTTTTTTTCTTGTAAAACTATAAAAGTTATCTATTAACTCATAATAGATACCAAAAAAAAAAAATAATAATAATAAAATGTGTGTACAGAAAAAAATTAAAAAATGTTCTTTTTCTTTTTTTTTTTTTTTATGTACTTTTTATTTTTAAATGTTATCATATTTAATAATCAAGAAAAATTATATAAAAATATGAATATAATTAGAAAATATGAAACGTCAGAAATGATACTTTATAGATAATCAAAAAAAAAAAAAAATATAGACATGCAAAAAAAAATTTCTATAAAAAAAAAAAAGAAGCTTTATACATATGAAGAAATTTTGCATAAATAGAAAATTATAGAAAAAAAAAAAAAACTCTATAGATATATTATGCAAATATATTTATGGATAATAGAAAAAGTTATATACTAAAAAATATTGAAACATACACATAAGAAAATATAAGGATATAAGTACTAAAGTTTAATATGAAAAAATAGTAAACAATTTTTTAAGATAATTTTTCAATGTTAAAAAAAATAAATATATAAATATAAAGATTATACTGATATGTAGATATTTTTTTTTTTTTTCCCCCATCTTTAAGAGAAGCTTTAGAAATATTTATATAATATTTTTATATTTAATAAATTATATATATATTTCTTTCTTTTTTCTTAAATGGGAAAATTAATTATGAGAAAACATTTTTTCCTTATATTTTTAGTATATATAATAATAAAAAAACATAATATAGGTTCTAACGAAATCTTAAAAAAAGATGCATCTACTTTTAGACTTTTACATGATGAGAGCTTCGTAAAGCATCTAAATAATATAAATACAACAAAAAAAGAAAGAAAGAAAAATGGAGTTATTTCAAGTCTCAGAAAACCTAAAAATTTATTTGAAAAAAATGATAGAATAGAAAGAAAAACTAAAGGGATTATCCAAAATGAAAATTTCACACAGACAAAATTGTTCTCCCAAAAACTAATAGAAAAGTTTCGTAATGAAGTTATAAATAAAATAAAAAAAAATACATATATTAATAGAGTATCAAATGATTATAAAGATAATAAAGGCACAATTAAACATATAGAATTTAAGAAAACTACAATAAAAGGGAAATTTTATAAATTTTTCAGCGAAACAATAAAAAATAAGTTTTTCATACTTATTAGGGAAAAAATGTATCATTTTAAAGAAGTGTATTCAAGATATACAGAATCAAAATTGACGAAAGAAAAAGAAAACAAGAAAAAAACAAATCCTTTAAAATCATTTCTAATGAAATACATGATGAAATTCTTATATATTCATAATCAAAGTTTTGGAAAGATAAATAAATATAATTTTTTAGTTACACATTTTACTAGTTTTAATGATCTTAATATTTCAATTAATAAGAATTTCATGTTTAAGAAACAAAGAATTTTAATTGAATACAACTTACTAAAAAAATATCTTTTAAAGTATGGTAAAAAAGGGGAAAACGAAAATAAGCACGAAGGTAAAAATGAAGAAGAATATTATGAATATGATAGTGAAGATTATGAAGATGAAGATGAAGATGATGATGATGAAGAAACATATGAAGAATATGAAGATAGTGAAGAAGAATACAGAAATAATAAAATATATGAAAATAATAAAATGGAATACGGATATAATAAAAAATATGGAAATGATAAAATAGAATATGGACATAATAAAAAATATGGAAATGATAAAATAGAATACGGATATAATGAAACACATGAAAATAAAAAAGTAGAATATGGAGATAATAAAAAATATAAACAATATTTTACAAAGAAAGAAAATGCAATAGAAGCAATGGAAGATAATTTTGAAGATTACGAAACAAGTAAAGAACGAGAAATAATAACATCATTAGAAGACGACCTAGAAGTAGTTGATGATACAGTAGAAAGTGGATATGAAACAACAGAAGATGGAGATTTAAGTATACTAGAAACAAATTTTGACAATTATTCATCAAGTAATACTAATAAAGAATATGTTTGTGACTTTACGGAAAAAATAAAACCAGTAGAAGAAGAATCAAAAGTAAAAAAATGCAAATTTCAAATTGAAGAACCACTAGTTAAGGTAAAAATTATATGCCCTTTAAAAGATTCAGATGAAAAAAAATTTGAAAGCATTGAGTATTTCCCTAAAAAAGCTCCTTACGTTGTATTAACTAAGGAAGTATCAAAATTAAAAGAAAAAAAAATTTCTGAATTAATTTATGGTGTCATTGTACCATCAAAAAATAATGAAAAAAAAAATAACTTTGACCAAGGATCCATTGAATTTATATTGCCACCATTAGTACAAAAAAAAACCGTTTTTTATTTCATATGTGATAATTCAAAAACTAATGAAGATTCTAAAAAAGGAGATAGAGGAGTAGCAGAAATTACTATAGAACCATATGGAAAACTTGTAAAAGGATGTAACTATTCAGATGTTAACAAAAATTTTTTTACGAAAAATCTTGACATAAAAAAGAGTGAACATCCATGCTACTTCCAACTAAATAGTGGTGAAATAGGAGGAATGATATTTCCATCTAACACGAAGTCAACTACTTGCTTTGAAGAAATGATTCCTTATATAAATTCTGCAAAATGGAATAAAGAAAAAAAAAGTATAACTCAATTAATTAACAATTCTGTAATTTATAACAAAGAAATGAATGAGCAATATTTTAATGTTAAATATGTTAGCATACCTGCAAGTTTTAAGGATAATCTTAATTTATTTTGTACTTTTACATTAGATGATGATAAAGTACATTTAGTTTATGTAAGCATTAATCAAGAATTAAATTTTTCAGTATTTGAACTTTTTGATTCTTTCGTAAAAATAAATAAGACGATTCAACTAGCAACTGAAACTGAAGGAAAAAATGAATATACTTGTGATTTTACTGATAAACTCGATAAAGTACTTGAAAATGAAAGGAAAATATTAATTTGCAGGAAAAGTTTGAAAGAGTTTGATAAAATTACTATGAAATGTAATAAAAATAAAGAAAAATATAAAGACATGGAAGTAATTCCTAAAAGTCTTAAGGACAGAAATGAAGTTGTTCAGTTCAACTTGAATGCGCAGTATTATCTTTTAAAAAAATACATGAATTTTAATTTAAGAAATAATAAATTAATAAATGATTATCCACCTTATTTTATTTTTCCTTTTTATAAAATTGCAAAAGATGAGTTTACGAATAATCCTTTTTTACAAAGTTACAAGAATATAGGTCTATTTGAAGGAACGACATCAACAGATGGATTGGTAAAATTATTTTCCTTTTTAGACACTCAAGAAGCAGTGGCAATTAATGAAAAAATCCGTTATTTAAATATAAATGTTAATGATTCTGATGATAACACCCTTGAAGTAACTTTTCAAGTGCCACCTTACATAGACTCAAACGAACCATTTTATTTTATGATGGGTTGTGACAATAATAAGGGTGAAGGCAACACAGGAATAGTAGAATTACTCATTTCAAAAAACCAAGAAATAATAAAAGGATGCAATTTCCACGAAGTAAAAATTGATTATTTTACAAAAAATATTGAGGCAGGTACTAATGAATGTACTGTTGATGCATACGTTAATGATATTATTGGATTCAATTGTTTAAAAACTACTTATGATGACGATGTAGATCCTACAGATATAAGCCTAGATCCTGATGAATGTTTTAAAAAGGTATATAAGGATGATAGTAAAACAGAAATTAACGATATAATGGAAGGTGCTCAAATTTACAATATTACTGACAAAAAAACCCCAGTATTTCTAAAAATACCTCCTCATGACTTAAGTGTAGACACAGAAATTAGTTGTAAATGTAATTTAAAATCTCAAGAAAAGGTAATTAAAATAAACATTAAAAAAAGAGACACTGAAAAAGAAAAAGAAGAAATAAAAAAGAAAGCTATTAACCAAGATAACATGTATATCTGCGAACATCGCGATTTTATAAAACCTAAAGAAATGAAATTATCAAATCAGAATATTGAGCATACCTGTGAAATTGAAGCAAAAGATTTCCTTAATTATGTAGAAGTATTTTGTCCTCCTAATGAGCATTCAATTTATAGTAATATTAATATATCCTATACTACAAAGAAACCGAAAGATGTTTCAGAATTAAAACCATTTAATGAAAAAGAATTAGATACTATAGTACCTTATGCAGAAGTATTAAATAAAACAGAGGAACTAATATTACTTTACAGTAAAGAAAAAGTAGACTTGTCTCACTTTTATATATTCTTTCCATTTTATATAAAAGAAGATACTGAGTTAAACATTATATGCGACAACAGTGCTACACAATATAATGATAAAAAAGGAGATAAATTAATTTATCATATTGAAATTCCTAAAAGAACTAAAAAAATAAAGGGTTGTTCTTTTAAAGATAAAAAATCAGAAATGTTCGAAAACGAAGTAGATGGAAATAATTGTGTTATTGACGTAGCTCCAAAGGATATAGTAGGATTTGCATGCCCAAGTGGAACTATAAAATTAACAAGTTGTTTTAAAGATGTGGTTGTTGATAATTCTTTAATTAATATTATTAGAGTGCTTTACCTAGAAAATAATTTAGCCTCTTATACTTATAGTCATAAATTTAATTACATAGAAATACCATCTCTAGTAGATAAAGACATATCTTTCAAATGTATTTGTGTAGATTTGAAAAAGGATTATAATGTAAATTTCACATTAAGTTCAGACATAACAGATACAATTTTTGACAAATTGGGAATTAAGTATGATGAATATCAAGGCAATTATGTAAGTGGTGAAACTTATAAAAATTATAAGAGTGTATATTTATCTAACAGGCCAAGTCGAATAGTTCAACTTTTCAATAATGTAGAAAAAAAAATAACGGAAAATGCAGGAGATCCTGAGAGTATATTCGAAAAACTTGATACATCTGAAATTGGTGAATCTAAATCATATAAAAAGAATGGATTCGAAAAAACATACATAGAAGAAGATGGACATGATATATGGGAAGACATGTATGATGAAAAGTTAGAAGAAACCATAGCAACCGATATTAAAAGTTTAGAAATATCTCCTTCAGATATGTACGTATTGCAGGTTAACGTAAAAGCACCTAAAATAATTAAGTCTACAAAAATAAATGATAAAAGTTATATGTGTGATTTTTCAAAAAAAAGTCTAATAATACCAGATCCCTCAAAAAAAGGAGAATTGACAGATGTCCATTGTTATAGCGTACTAAAACCATTAGATACTCTTTATGTAAAATGCCCAACAGATAATGCTAAATATACTATTGCAAAAGATAAGGTGTCAGAAGATGATGATGAAGATGATAAGCATGTTATTTCACTCATTGATGAAGGTGAAGTAGATGCTCCAGAAGATGCATTAAATGATGGTACTTTTGGAGATATGTTCGGTAAAATTAAATTAAAACCAGATGATTTCTTTGAAAAAGTTATGAAGGAGTCAGATGATTCTATAAAAGATATTCATGAAGTTTTACCAGGTTCCATATTTACCACTATGAAAGTAATAAAAAAAAAAAATCCTTTTGATTCTTATGCTGCTTTAGTTATACCTCCTGTTGTTTTACAAGATACTCATCTGAAAGTAGAGTGCAATAATAATGAATATAAAGTGAGCGAAAATGTCGCAGGTTTTAATGGAATAATTCATTTAGACATAGCGAAAAGTGAACATAAAATTAAGGGATGTGATTTTTCTGACGAAAGTAGTAAAATTTTAACTACAGGAATGAAAATAGAAGAATCTCAAGTAAAGGAATGTCCTATTGAAATTAATAAAAATGAAGCATTTGGTATAATATGTGATAGTACTACTACTTTAGATCCAGAAAAATGTTTTTATGAAGTATATGATAAAGGCTCAAAAAATAAAAAATTTGTTGATTTAATTTCCAACGTAAATATTTATACTATACATAATTCTAAGAAAAAAATAGCATATGCAAAGGCTCCTTTAGATTATGTAAATAAATTAATTTTTTCATGCTCCTGCAAAAAAAGTGATAGTACTAAAGGAACAATGAAAGTTACATTGAACAAAGATGAAATGGAATTAGAAGACATGAAATCTGTGAAGGCAGTAGTACATAATAATGTGAATTTATGTAACTTCTATGACAATCCTGAATTATCCTTTGAATCAAATCCAGATAAAGTACTTGTATGTAAAATGGAACCAGGGTTGTTTTCAGAAGTACTAGTACAGTTACCTATATTTGGAGATGATAATACAGATAATGAAGAGTATAAGAAATTTTCAATACAACCTGAATTTGTTAAAGGAGAAGATATCAAAATTATTTTAGACGATAAAAAAGAATTGCATATTAATGAAGCATTAAAAGGAGTATTTGGAAATAGGCATTTTAAATTTGAAAAAAGTAAAAAAAGTGGTCAAGGTTTCAGCTTCTTTGTTCCACCTATCTTTGAAAGCCTTAACTTAAAATTAATTATTAACGAAAAACCAGACAGCTCTCCGCTAAAGCAAAGAGGGATAGTATATATTTTAATAAAAAAAAATATAGAGGAAAGTTCCTTAAAACTTTGCGACTTTACAACGGGAAGTAATTCTTTAACAGATGCTATTCCTCCAAGCAAAGAAAAAGAATGTAATATCAAAATAAAAAAAGGAGATATCTTTGGTATTATATGCCCTAAGGGATTTTCTCTAATTCCAGAAGGATGCTTCAGTAATGTAATCTTAGAATATTATAAAAGTTCTCCAGATGATAATGAAGATATTGAGTATATTAGTAAAATGAAATATAACTTGAAACCAAAAGAAGTAATAGAATTATTAGATGAAGATCATAAAGAACTTGAAGATATCCAGAATCTTTCAGGTTACTCTAATGTTACAGAAATGTTAAATTTTCATAATTATAATATAGGAAATTTGCCTCTTGATTATAAAAAATATTATACTGCATCATATAGTAAAGTACCAGATACTTTTAATAGCATAATTAATTTTTCGTGCAATTGCTATAATCCAGAAAATAATGTATTTGGAACAATGGTTATACAAACAGAAAATAGTGATTTTGAAGGCTTAAAGGCGAAGAAAAAAGTTAAGAGGGATACCGTACTACCTTATAGAGATGAAAACATTATAAGTGAAGGACATGAAGATAATATATTAAAATATTCAACCAGTCACAGATGTGATTATACCAATGAATCTTTATTTGATTTAATTGATGGAAAAACTCAAAAAAATATATGTAAAATAGATGCTAAGTCCTTAGATGTTATAACAATTAAATGCCCACATACAAAAAATTTAGTAACTAAAGAACTACCACCTGCTCCTGATCAGGAGGATAGAAAATTGACTATTACCCTTGATGATAAGGAATTTATTACTTATACAGATGAAGAAAAAAATACATTTTCCTTAAAAGATGTTTATGTTAAAAATTTTCATGGAATCACTACAGATGAATTAAAAAATCTAGGAAAACTGGATTCTGATTGGGATGATAATCATGTATTTTATCCACCAAAAGCTTTAGATGATGTAATTATAGACAATAAAATAGTAAAATTAAGGGAAAAATTACCAGGAGTTTTATTTTTAAAAGTAAAAATTGATGAAGAGGTTAAAACAACTCATTTACCTACTGATGGAATATCTAGATTTTTAATACCTCCATATATAAAGGAAGATCTCAGTTTTCAAATTTTTTGTGGAAAATCAACATCAAATAAGCCCAAGAAAAATAATACATCTCTTGGTATTGTTCAAGTAAATATTTCTGCTAATAAAAATTTAATAGATGGATGTGACTTTATTAATCCTGAGAAAAGCCCCAATTCTATCTTTTCACATAATAAGAATTTAAAAAATCCTCTTATTTGTGATATTTCTTTAATACCTAACAGAACTGTAGGAATAAATTGTCCTCACAAACAATTAAAACCAGAGAGTTGCTTTGAAGAAACATATTATGTAAATGAAGAAGAATTAGGAGAATCAGCAGATGCATTTAATGATTCACCCAAAGAGAAAATAACTAATATAATTAAAAATGCTATTACTATTACTAATGTGGAAGATAAAGAAAATACATATTCATATTTAATTTTACCAACATCATTTCGAGAAGGTATAGATATAAAAAAAGTTTTTATTTGTACATGTGATAGTAATATTATAAAAATGAAAATTGAAGAAAGTGCTATGACAATGAATATATCCCCCAAAACAGGACAAGAATTATGCACATATGATCATAAAACGAAAATTGCAACTTGTAATATAATGGAAAGTATGGATGCATCTACATTGAAAGAAAATTCTGTTATTGAATACATTGCTAATTTATCAAGATGGGATAAATTAATAATAAAATATCCTACAACTGAAAAAGCTAATTATGAGAAAATCTTTGTTAATCCTTTAAATTTAAAAGCAAAAGTTCTATTTAAAAATCAACCGATAAATATTGAGAATATTTTACCAGGAAGTATAGCATCAGACAAATATGATTCAAGAACAAAGATCAATGAATATACTTTAAGAATACCACCTTTTGTTCCTAAGCCAGTAAATTTTACTATTGAATTTAATAATAGTCTTACGTCAACTGTTCAAAATCAAAATAAAGTTTTCGGTACTATTGCTAGAGTGCATATAAATGTTAGTGAAGGTTATAAAGAAATTAATGGATGTGACTTTACAGGAAAATATCAAGATTTGTTTTCATATTCTTATAAACCTAAGCCTAATCAAAATAAAGAATGCACTATTACTATAGGTAATAATAATTTTTCTGGATTTGCTTGTTTAAGTCATTTTGAAATTAAACCAGATAATTGTTTTAATTATATTTATGATAACAATGCAAGAAAAAAAGTTAAAAAGTTGACTGAGATATCTTCAAATGCTGAACATGATTTTATAAAACAAAATTCCTTAGGATATAGTTTATCTTATATCACCTTTAATAACGAAAAAAAAAAACTTGATTTCTCTTGCAAATGTGTCTCTAATTATTCTACTTATACAATTAATGTATTGTTTGAGCCAGATTATGAACTTTCATTATATCAACCAAGGGCTATTATAAAATACGTAGACTTAAAAGAAAATAGTTTAACCAAACATTTACGCTAAAAACAGTTATATTTAAGGAGTTAGTCAAATTTTCCATTAAAAATAATTAAATATATATATATATATATATACATCATTTTTTTCATTTCTTCTATATTATATCTCATCAAATCTTTTACAACATTACGTAATAAATATGAAAAACAAGATTATCTAAAAAGAAAAATATAATACTATATATCAAATATTTTTTTTTTATATATTTTAATAAAAATAATTTCATCTTATAATAAAATTATATATATATATATATATATATATATATATATATATATACATAACTTATATAGGTATGATAAATACAATTTACTTTTATTCATTTATTTTTTATTTATGAAAAAAATAGAAGTAAAATAAAAATTTCTATTCCTTAATGTGTTTCATATGTTAAGTTCAAAATTTGAGAAATAATTTTAAGTATTAAAAGACTCAATAAACTTATAAAAAAATTAAAACATTTTTATATAAAATTTTTTTTTATAAAAAATTCAAAAAAAATATATATTTATTTAATTAAAGATATCTTTAGTTAGGTTTAGTTAATCTAAACCTAGATTTATTAAATTTTTTTTTTCATTAAAACTGCTAAAATAGCACATAATAGAAAAAGAAAAAAAAATAATAATAACACTTGTAATATTGGATATATAAATGATGCTGATTAATTCAAAATAGTAATATATATAATTTATAGAAAGGTGTTAATTCTATTTTAACAATTCAATTAGAAAAAAATCAAGATTTTTATATTCTCAGTAATTTACATTTTTTCTATTAAAAAGTTTTAAAAAAAAAAAAAAATTTCAAAAGTTATAATTAAAAATAATTACAAATGAAAAAAATTAATTGAATCTATGTTATATATATCAAATATAAACAAATTTTAAAAATATAAAAGCCAAAAAAAAAAAAAAAAAAAGGTAAAAAAAGTTATATAAATTATAGGAAACTTAAAAAAAAATTATAGTTAAAAAAAAAAATCAAATCAAATAGTATAAAAAAAAAAAAAAATATAATAGATAGCTATGTAATAATGTTGTGAACATGTATCTTCAGAAAAGTTACCTTGAACAGTTTTAATACTACAAAAGGATATGAATAAAATTGTTAAAGAAAAGAATAAATATATGCATATGAAACAATAAATATTTGCAAAATAAAAATATATACATAAATATAAATTTTTATTAATTATTTCTATGTAACTTTAAGATTAAATAAAAACTTCAAAGTAAAAATTTGTAAAAAAAAAAAAAAAAGATAATATTATCTGTATATGATCATATTAATAATTTATGTGTTCATTTTAATATATATATTAAAGCGTAAAAAATTTAATACTAATATTTATTAATACATATAATTATGCTTGAAGGAATATATATATAAATATATATTTACATACATACATGTATTTTTTATGTACAAATATACTTTCATTCGTTGCAAAATGGTAACTAAACAAACATAAATCAATGATATAGTAATATGAATAAATCTTTCATAGATATTTTTTTAATTTAAAAATTTTTTTTAAATTTTAATATAGTATTTACATGAAAAATAATATATATATATATATATATGTATATATATTTCCTTTATTTAAAGGTAAAATACAAAACTATACTTAATTATAAATCTACATAATTGCTCCTTTTTTATACTTGAAAAATATAAATAAAATAATTTTGTAATAATATTATTAAATATCTCATATTTGTTTTCAAATATAATTTACATTTAATTTTATGGAGTATATATAATTTTCTTTTTGAGTTTTTAATTTATTTAGTTATTTTAATATTCTTCTTTTATTATACATATATATTTTTTCTGCATTTCTTAATCTTTTATATATTTCTATTTTCTACATATCTATATATATATGACATATAATTTAAAATTTATTTTGTTATATTAATTTAAAACCTTATAAATATTTAATTTATCATTATTATCTTTATTTTAAATTCTTTTTTTTTTTTTTCCTTTCCTGATAATTTATATATATATACTATGTTTATATGCTTTAAATATCTGATTATTTAATTTTATATAAATTATTCATTCGTACATTTTTATAGATATTTTGAACGTATATAGTTATTAGCTAGCTTATTAGCTAATCTTTTAATTTCATAATATTTCTCATCAAATAAATAATCTTGTGTTGCTTTAGCAATTAAATCAAAATCTTTAATATCTTGACTATCTATATTTATATCTCCTATATTTGGTACATTAAATCTGAAGTATGTATTTTCCCTATCAGCTAACCACTGTAAAAGTTCCCTGTGTGTATCATTTGCTCTTGTTAGTAAATGAGTTGAATTAATTAAAATTTCAAAGGTGGATGCTGATTTACTGCTTGAAGTTGATTGTGTTAATTTTGTTGGTAATTGACCAGTTCCAATAGAAACTAATGTATCTAAATCTTCTTTTATAAAAGTTGATAGGTTTTTATTATTTAATCGTGCACACTCTTCTAATGCAATAAGAGAAGGATTACTTGCTTTTAAAGCTCCATCAACTAAATGTATTTCTGGCTTTATTTGAATACCTAATTTTTTTATATCTTCTGCACTAGGACCTTTTAAATATGTAGGAGCCGAAGCAGTTGCCCATGCAGCAAGCCATAATGGAACCTTATTAATTCCATCATATGATTCTCCATTTATTGAATTATATTTATGAGTATAATTTCTTATTAAAAATAATTTATATGGTTTATGCCTAACATCTGTTGCTGTTACAAAACAGTATAATTTTTTATAAGAGGATATGAATTTATTTCCTATACGTTCCATTAAAATATTTTTAACTCTATTTATATCATATCCTTCAAACAATATCCCTGAAATAAGATTCCTGCTGCCTTCAAATATCTTTTTCATTGTTCCTGGCCAAAGATTTGTAACTTCTTGTACTCCTATTTCTTTTAGCAAAGCCAAACTTATTAATCCTCCTGCACTTGTTCCACATACCATATCAAAACAATCAATCAAATTTACATCGTCACTACCTATTTCTTTTCTTAATTCAATTTCTAACCTATTTAACACTAGTAAGGTTGATATACTTAATATACCACCACCATCTAATGATAAAATTGAAACTCTATAAAAAGAAATAAAAAAAAAAATTAAACAATAATATGTAGAAAACAATGAATTACAAAAAGTATATGCAACAATATGATAAAAAAAAAAAGTTAAAATAAAAATCAAATTAAAATTTTTTTTTTTTTATTTCTTGCTCATTTTATATATTTTAATTTTTTTTTTCTTGAATTTGTACGGTTTTTTAAAAGGGGTATAAGGATCTCGAGGAATTTGATTATATTTTCCGCAATATAATAAACCATATTTGCATAAGACACTCATTCCTAATGACATATACGTACGAACCGTTAATTCTAATATAGTATTTTCATCCTTATTATATATATATATATTTTTTTTCTTTTTTGATGGAACTCTTATTTGATCTTCTGTTTTGAATGAACAGGTATATGTTTCAGGACTACTATTATTTGTGTCAAATAAAACGGAGGCACATTTATTTTTCAAAATGAAATTATCGTAATAATTAGTATTTTTTGCTTTATATTTATCATTTTTTCTTTTTTCTGAATTATCATCTAATAATATTTCAGTTTTATTTAAATTATATTTACATATTTCGTTTATTTCATAATTTAAACCATAACGTGAATTAATGTATTCTTTTCTTATGTTATCATTCTCTTCATTTTCATCATTAATAGTTATATTATCCTTGAAGCTTTCTATATTATCATTACTATTATTTCCTTCATATTCTTTTACTGTAACATCATTTTTAATCATCAATTTATAATTTAACTCTACTTGAATTTTTGATAATCCAAAATAAATACTATCCCATTTACTCTATTAAAAATAATAAAAATAAATAAAATTATAGCTACTAGAAAAAATAATAAATAATTCAAATGTAATATAAAAATTAAAAAAAAAATAAATAAATAGATAAATAAAATAAATAAATAAATAAATAAGCAACTAGAAGTTAAAAAAAAAAAAAAAAAAATGAAATAAAAAGAGATAATAAATATAAATTCTTTATTTCGTTTTTGATAATTTTCATAATTTTTTTATTACATTATTGTTATTTTCTATATAAATAGAATAAAATCCAGGCTTTGTTAATCTTACAGAATGCTTATTTTCTACTAATTGTCCAACAAATAAATTTACTGAATAATTTTTATTTTGAGGAAATAATATAATATCATTATGTTCATTACTATTAATGTTTCCATCATTTAAATTTTTAATATTCTCACTTTCAAAATAGTCATTTAATATAGTAGAATTTTCAGCTCTAAGTTTCGAATATTCATTTTCTCCATTCTTCAATTCACTGGAACTATAAACTTTTTTTTCTTTATGAAATGTTTCATCTTTTTCATTATCACTAAAGTTTTTAGAAAATAAATCTGAATAAATATAAATTTTTTCATCTTCATCACTCATTTTTTTCTTTTTTTTTTTTTTTTAGTTTATAAATATTTACAAAAAAAAAAAAAAAAAAAATAATAAAAGTCTAAATGTAACAATTAAAAGGTAAAAATATTTATGTTAGGGAACGATTGTTAACACAACATCATTTAAAACATTTTAAAAAAAATTTTTAAATAACAAAAATTTTATAAAAAATAAGAAAACAAATCAGTGTATAAAAAAAATAATAATAATAATAAAATATTCATATTATCATAAAATATTATGGGAATCAATAAATAAACTAAAAATAAAAAAAATACACTTGAAAAATATATAGAAAAATAAACTAGTGTTTAGGGGAAAAAAAAAAAAAAAAAAGAGCGTATAATCATAATGTTAATAAATTATGAAAAGAAAAAGAAAAAGAAAAAAAAAAAAAAAGGAAAATATAAGGAAAAAGAACAGGTAAAAAAAAAGTAAAAATAAATAAATTATATTCCAAAAAAAAATAAAAGCCAAAAAAAAAAAACTTTTCAGTTAATTAAATTTTTATCATGCTACAATTTTTTTCTTTTTTTTTAATATTTACACACAAATAATATTCTAAGATAAAATGAATATATATAACATTAAAAGGTTATTTATCATTATTTAAAATGGCTGTTCACTTTTAGCATTTTAAAAAGGGAATTTCAATTTAAATAGTTTGATATTTTATTTTATTTTTTTTTTTAATAATTTCTATTAATGTATCTTTAAACGTATTTAGGGAGTATATAAAGTTGTATTTAATTGAAGAGAAATATTTCATATTTTTTTTTTAAATTTTGAATTAATATTTTAAATTATATTAAGGAAATTTTTGATATTAAAATGTTTTTAGAAAAAACCAATGTTTATTTTTTTAATTAAAAAAAAAGAAAAAATTAAAAGAGAAAAGTTTTTAAATTACAAAAAAATTATAAGATATTTCAAAAAATATATATATTTTTAAGAATGACTAAACAAATTATACAATCTCCATAGTTTTATAAAAAAAATTGTAATAATGGGAAAAAAAGAAAAAAATACTCTATATTCTCAAGAAATAATTTTTATGATTTCTTTTTTTTTTTTTTTTTACAACAGAAAAGGTATTTATATTTTATTGATTTATTGAACTATATTCTTGTTTTTTTAAAATATAATTTTTTAAAATTTTTTTTATTTCGCAACCTAAAGATCTACAAGCACATTCAGCATAATTAATAATCTAAAATAAGAAAAAATAAACAAAAATTAATAAAATTATTTTATTTTATTATTATTTTTTTTTTTTTTATATTTCCAATAAAACTAATTTATATTTATAAATTTAATTATGAATTTTATTTTACTTCTTCTAATGTTTTGCTATTAAAAAAATTTCCTGATCCATGAAAAAAGCAAACAGTTCTCAAATTTAAACATATACCTAAAGTTATTTCATTCATTTCATATTTACTTTTATAATATTTTTCTTCCTGTAAAGATAAATATTTGTTTTTAATTTAAAATGACTATGTTTAATTGGAAAATACAAAAAAAAATACAAAAAAAAAAAAAAAGAGTAATATTTTTTCTATTTTTACTAATCCGTCTAAATCAACAAGATGATATACTCTTTTCGTATTAGGGCAAATTATAGAATGCTTTATAAAAAAAAAATATTAAATTATCATTTTTATTTTTTGAATAAATTTATTTTAAAATATATAAATGTAAATTTTTTTTTTTAATACTATATTTATGGATATAATAATATCATGCATTTGTATTTGAGCCTTTATTAAAGCAAGAGATATACACGTTAATGTAGCACTTAAGCATCCTTTAATAATAATAAAAAAAAGTAATAAAACATTTGTAAATTCATACATAAATATTAATGCTGATATTATATAAAAATATATGTTATCATTTTTTTTTTTTTTTTATTATTTAATAGTATTATTTTTTGAAATTACCTCCATCGCTTTGAATTATTAAACATTTGATATATATAGAACAATGTGGATACTTGTCTAAAATTATAATATTTGAAATACATTCTATTAATAAACTTTTTATATCATCATCATTCTATTAAAAAAAAAAAATTAATAGGTATTTTGAATAAAACTATTCACAGATATAAATGATAATGCAAAACATAAATAGATTAAAGAAATGAAAAAAAAAAAAAAATACTTTTTCATTAGTTCCATATGTATTCATATTCAAACTTTTGATATCTAAAAAAACTTTTCCTTTATCGTAAGTTGCATTTTTCGAATCAGGTTTAGGCCCATATCTTTAAAATAAGAATAAAAAAAAATTAATACACATATATATATCTGAAATAAATTATTCAAATTAAAAAATATTTAATATATTAGGATTTAAATTTTACATTAAACATAAAATTTTAGTATTTCCTAATGAATAAAAACATGATGCATCCGAATATCCATCTTCTCCTAATTTTATAACTAAAAATATATATATATATATATATATATATATATATATATATATATATATATATATATATATATATAATTTTATTTAAATATTATATATATAGAATTACACATATCCCTGATTTCATTATTTCTCCTATTATTTATTCTTTTAAAACTATCATTCTTCAAAAATTCTTCATCAATTTTTTGTATTTTGCTTTTAAAATTATAAGGTGGAAGTGGAACCTTATATCTTGACATTTATCCAAAAAATTTACAATATTTAAGTAAAAAATATAAATTTTTTTTAAAGTTATTGCATAATTGATAGTTTTTATTTTCTTTAAATAAAGAAAATTTTTTTTATTTATGTTGCAGTATGTTTATTAGTAATAAATATATATATATGTTAAAATGTAAAATGAATTTTCCTTTTATATATATATGTCAATCTATATATTTAAGTATTGTAAAATAAAATGTTTTTTTTTTTTTTTTTAGTAATTATGTGAATATTATTTAATTTTTTTCTTTTTTTTTTTTTATCACTAAATAATTTGTAAATTTTTAGGTTTTTTTCTCTCAGTATTATCATATATATATATTTTAATTATATTTTAATATATTTTTTTTTGTAGTTACTATAATTATTTTACATATCATTTATATTAATTTTTCTTCTTTATACTTTTCTTTTGACACCTTTGTTGTACTTTTAGAGAATTCTTTCTTTTTTTTTAATTGAAATATAGGATGTTTTTAAAAATATATACATATATAATACTTTTGTGTTTCATTATATTAAAATCGTCAGAAGAAAAAGCATATATAAAAAAAAATATTTTTAAATATTTATTTTTAAATCCAACATTTAAAAAAAATATATATAAAAAAAAAGAATTATTTTATAATGGTTTAAGAATAGGTCAAGGTTATGATATTCACCAAATAAAGGTTTGTGAAAATAGTAATGAATTATTTAAAAATATAAGTAATGGATTAAAAAATGAAAATAATTTTAAAAGATTGACAATTGGTGGAGTTAAAATGCCTAACATTTTTGTTTTATCTCACAGTGATGGTGATATAATATATCATTCTTTAGTTGATTCTATTTTAGGTGGTTTAACTTATTTTGATATAGGAACTTTATTTTCTGATAAAAATGAAAAATATAAAGATAAAAATTCTTCCTTTTTTTTAAGATATACCAGATTATTATTACATAAAAAAAATTATAAAATTGGAAATATAGATATTAATGTAATTGCAGAAATACCAAAAATATCTCTAATAAGAAATCAAATAATAAAAAATATATCTACTCTGTTAAATATTCATGAATCACAAATTAGTATTAAAGGTATAATATAATAATAAAAAAAAAAAGAAAAAATTAAAGAAAAGAAAGAATAATATTATTAAAATAAAAATTAAAAAAAAAAAAAAAGAAAAAAAGAAAGAAAAAAAAAAAACATATAATAAAACATACTTTGTAAATAATTATTATATACAGGAAAAACACATGAAAAAATAGGAATAATTGGAGAGAAAAAAGCAATAGAATGCTTTTCTAATGTTTTATTAGTACCAAAAGGTTAAAAACACATATATATATATATATATATATATATATGGCATATGAAAGGTTTCATTTTTTTTTGTTGTATATTTTTTTTTTTTTTATCAATCTGGGATTTCATTATTAAAAATAAAAAAAGATGTAAATATATGATAAATTATGAAAAAATGAATTTCTTTTTTTATAATTAAAAGACTTATTAATTAAAGTTAGAAATATTATTCTATTTAGTTATTGATCATATTCTAAATGAAAAGAACTTCTAGCTATAATTTATACTTTATGATATATAAAATTTTTATGTTATGTCATTTATAGTAAAAATTAAATTTTATTATTTAAGAGTTTAAATAAAAATAACTATTCTGGCGAAAAATACTGCAAAACGGCATATCTAAAAAAAAAAGAAAAAATTATAAGAACAAATATTGTAGTATAAGAGAAAATAATAAAGTACTGAATGCAATAAAGTAACAAAAAAAAAAAAAAAGTATGATTTATTTATACAGATTTTATTTTATTTATTTTTTTATTGTTACTCTCCATAGTTACTCCAATCTTCGCTACTTTTATTTAGTTCTTTAACAATATTTTTATCAATACCACATCTAAGAATTGGAAAAAAAAAAAAATTAAGATGCCTTCAATATAAATGTATGTCTTTTATAATTTACCCTAATGATGATTTTAAGCATCTTAATGCGATGACTTTGAAAGGAAAATAACTAAAAACATCTTTATGAGACAATGAAAAATCGAAATTTAAATCTCCTAAACATCTCCTATAATTTGCATCACCTTTAAAGCAAACAAAACAACTTTTTTTTAATTCTTCTAACAAACTTTTAGACATTACCCAATATGGTAATGGTATATTCCAATATATATCATCCTTTAATTTTTAAGAATATTTTAAAAGGCATATTTATTAAAAGAAAAAAAAAGAAAAAATTTTAATTATATGTAAAGTTTTTAATTATATATATATTTTTTTATTTTAATACCCTTATATTCCATTTTTTAGTTTCTATCAACTGCTTCCATTTATTAGCCATGAAAACTGTATTAGGATACTTAACAAAAAAAAAAAAAAAAAAATGAATTTATTAGTAAATTATAATTTAATTATGATATATATATAATATTACACAATAAAAATACACATAAAAAATATTAAATAATAAAAAGCGTAAATAAAAAAATTAGATATGAAATATTTTTTAATAATATAATAAAAAGTTAAATTTAGTTATATCAATGAACATGTACTTTTCCTTTTTTTTTTTATTTTTATTTTACTTTGTCATCGCTACACAAAATATTTAGAGAGTAATGAATATCTTTAATCATAGTGTCTGATACATATAATGGGAACTTTTTAACATGAATAGTTACTTCATCAAAATAAATTGTTAAAAAATATAAAAGGCACAAATCTGTTATTAATTCTACACCCATGTTATCCAAAACAATATCAAACCTCTTTCTTTTCTATAAATAATATATAAATAAATATATATACATGAATATTTAATAATATTTTTCTTAAATGCATTACTTGTGTAGTTATATCTTTATGAATATTATCTATATCATTGCATAATATGTTTTCTAAATAAAAACTATTATACAATTTATCAACATTTTCTGTACAAAAATAAAATTTTTTTTCTCTTAATATTTTTTTCTTTATGTCTTTTTCATTTATATCGTGCTGTTCATTTTTATTTTTCGTTGGATTCCAACTTAAATCAAATTGATTAGACCATAAGGAAAAATAAAAAAAAATAGAAAATATTTTTTTATCTGGCTTTTTATTATACAATTCAATTAAACTTTTTGTGCAGGTGCATATTTCTTCTATTATACTTTTGTTACAATTTATAGCATCATTTTTTTCAGTTTCGAAAAAATCATAATTGCTATTTTCAAAATCATAAGCATAACTTAAGTAGCGGTAAAAATAAAGTTCATTAAATAAAAATAAATTTCTTGTAATCTTTACATCCTTATTAATATGATAAGATAATAGAAAATTCCAATATTTTTCATCTAATTTACATTTTAGCATTTCATATGTATGTTTATCTGCATTTTTAAATAATTCTCTTAATTTTTCTAATTTTATATCTATATTATATTTTTTTGTGTATTCTATATTTTGTTTTTCTACTCTTTTTAATATAGTATCAGGAATTCTTCTAATTATTGTATCATTTTCCTAAAAACAATTAATTGTATATACTTAAAAATGATAGACTACATAAATAAATAAACAAATATACATATATATATATATTTTTAATTATTTATTTTGTTTTATTTTTTCTAATGAAATAACCATTGTATTGGGTTTTTCACATGTTATCATATCAGGTAATATATCATCTTCTTTTCTTAAGTAAGTAAATTCATCTTTAAAATTTTCATAAAAGGTTTTAAAGTACATTTTGAATTTATTAAATGTTATAATGTTTTTTAATTGTTATACTATATGTTCGAAACTATACTTTTATATTAAAAATGTATTAAGATTTTATATTTCTTTCTAATTCTATTTTAATATATCAAAAAATAAAATAAATAAATGCAGAAAATTTACCAAAATTTTTATATTATTTTGAAAATGTAAAGGAAAATATAGAACATAATTTTAAATTAAAATATTTCAAGTTTTTTTTTTCCTTAGTGATATTTATAAATAACAATATAATATTTTAATTGTATTTATGTTTATATATATATATATATATTTTTTTTTTTTTTTGTTGAACATAAAAATGTTAATTTTTTAGGTCTATAATCATTTTATTTTGAAGAAAAAACATTAGCACTATAGCATAAATAGATGTGCAAACATGTATGTATATACAAAAAAAAAAAAAAAAAATAAAAATAAAATAAAATAAAATAAAATAATTTCTTAAAATATACGTTTAAAAAAATTAAAAATATTAATACTAAAATAAAAATGAAATTAGGTAAATTATATATATACAAGAATTCTTTTTTTTTTATAAAAAATAGAAAAAAATAATAAAGAAAACTATTAAATGATAAATAGATAGATGTATGTTAAACTGAAAATTAATAAGAAATAAAAATATAGTAATGTTATATAATCATACTAAAAAATTCTTTAAATTATTTAAAAAGAAACAAAAAAATTCCATTAACTAAAGTATACAAGTAAAAATAAAATAATGCAAATTTTAGAACAAATTCATACAATATTAAAAATAAGAGTATCGACAAATATTATTAAATATATATAAGATTATTAATTTGAATTAATTTTATTTTATTTTATTTTTTGTTAATATCAATAACTGGAACGCCATATGGATATGCGACAACCATGTTACTTTGCTCATGTATAGTACCATGTGTTAAATCAGCCGATGTATATAAATAATTATTTAACACTTCATGTTTCCTTAAATAATATGCTTTTTTTACAGGATTTTTATTTAAGTGAGGAATATATTCGTATGGAGGAAAATAACTTTTATATATATATGTTCCATCTATCTTTGAGTTTTGAATACCTGAAGTTGTATCCTCTTTATTTGCCTGATATATCCCTTCACAAGCTGCAATTGTATACCCAGGTAATAAAGTATTCGTAACTTTTTGATAGTTCCCATTAAAAATATCATTAGAAGACTCATAAGTTCCTTCTGAAAAATAATGTTCTAAATTTTCTGATTTATCTATGCTTGAATCACGTGAGTTTATTGCATATTTCTTTGAAGATATATCTTGAATTAGTTTTTCTTTTTCTTCTTTATCTTCTTCATCTCCTTCCATGCTAATATTTTTATTCGTTTCAACATTTGCTTCTTTATCTTCTGTCATATTTGTTTCGTGATCATTTTTTATGCTTATATCCTTATCTTCCTGTAATTCTATTTGTTCATCTACTTCTTTTTTTTCGCTTCCGCTGTATGAGTTATCTACTTGGTTTTCTTTATCTTCCATTATGTTAAGATTTTTCAACTCAATAAAATTTTTTATTATTTTGTTTTTTTTCTTTTTTAGTGGTTTTTCTGATTGTGTAAATTCTTTTCCTAATTTGAAATTTTTTTTATTTAAAATTATATTTAAATCTGATGAAATGTGTTTACTTTTTTTTTGAGTATTTTTTTGGTGATTACTTGAAAATTTTTTTTTTTTATCATTTGTATCAACTAATTTTGTGCTTGGTTTTATTAATTTAGTTACAAAAATATTTCCTGAATATTTTTTTTCTGAATTTTTGGGGCTCTTAATATTTAATTTACTTTTCGAAGAAAATTCATTCAAAATACTAGATTTATTTGAGACTTGCTTTTTTGGATAAATTTTGCTATAGCTATCTTTTTCTGGGAAACTTTTTTTTAAAGTTATTTTTTTCTTATTAAAGAAATTGCCAAATAACTTTATGTTTTTTCTTTTTTCATAAGATGAAAAAGAGGTACTTCTGCTTAATTTCTTATTTAAAAAATTTTCTTTTTTAATTATATTTTTTATTTTTGTTTTGTCTGAATTCTCTTTTTTTGATTTTGATTTAAATGATACGCTTGCACTATCATTTTTTTTTTTCAGGTTTTTTTTTTTTTCGCTATTTGAGCTAGGAGAACTAGCTTTTATTGTAATATTCAGATTCATATTTTTACTTCTCATTTTATCTTATTTTTAATCTATAAATATGAGGTTTTCCTTTCTAGTATTTTAATTGCATATATATCTTTTTATTTGAAAATTATTTTTTTTTTTATATATAGAATCTTTTATTACAATTTTTCACATAAATTTTTAATCACCAAAATATATATGCATATACATGTAAATGAATATGTAAATTTATAAAATATATTTCCTTTTTTTTTTTTTGTCCTTTTACACACAATTTTGTAACACTTTACAACTAAATATTAAGGTTATAGAATAAAAAAAAAAAAGCGAAAAAGAAAAAGGATAAAAATATATATACACACTACAAATAAAACTAATACAAAAAAAAAAAAAAAAAAGTGAAAATTAATTAAAAAAATAAAAATAATAAAACATGTATAAATATATATATATAATGTTATTAAAAATTAAGAAAAAATATACTTGCTAGACCTATTTTATTTTATTATTTTCTCAAGTATTTAATAACTTTTTAAAGTTAAAGAATATTCTCTAATTATTACTTTTTAGAAAAATACCTTATTTTATAATAGAAAAAAATAAATGCACATACGAACTAGATGCAACATAAATTTTTTTAAGAAAAATTGATATTTTATATCTAATTACTTGATTAATTTCAAAAAATAAGAAAAAAAAAAAAAAGAAAGAAAGAAAATAATTAAAAATTTAAATATACTATATTAAAAAAGTTAAGCTTACAACAGAAAAAAGTCATCTATATTTTCGAATATAAAAATGTAATTTAGATTTAAAAAAAAAAAAAAAAAAAGATATATATATATATATATATATATATAAATGTGTACTATTATGCATTTATCTTCATATATAATTTTATAAATATGAAAATCAAATATCTTATTTAAAAATTATAAAACGTTCTAATATTTTATATAAATTCTATAAAAAAATTAATTTTACATTTAAAAAATATAGTAGACATATATTAAAATAAAATATTCTTAAGAATTAATAATTTAATTAGATCTAATAAAAAATAAAAATAAATAAAGAAAATAATTAGGATAAAAATTATCAAAATATTACACCTAATTTTTTTTATCTAAAAGAAAAAAAAAAAAAAAAAAAAAAAATTTAAGAGTAATCTTAAAGACAGTTTAGAGATATAATTGTAAAACAATTTATGTATATGAAAAAAATAATTATATATGAATATACATATTCATTTATTTTTTTATTAAGTTCATAGTTGATTTAATTTGCAACTTAAAATTTTTACTTTTTTTCATTCAATTTTTTTTTTAAATCTCTATTAAAATTAAAGTTTATTTTTTGTTTATATAATAATTTATTAGATACCATATATATTATTTAGTTTTTTTATGTATTAAATATGATTTTTTCTTATTTTTAGAGAATCTAAAAGTTTTTCATCATGTTGGTGAGAAACACGAGACAAATAAAACTATATAATTAGATAAAATACTACATTAATTTTTTTAATTTTCCTTCATAAATTTTTCAATAGCATAAAGAAAAATTGAATTAATCTTTTGAAAATATTTTAAAGGTATTTTATAACAATTTTTTAAAACATAAGAGGGTTAAAAAAACATAAAAAAAAGAAAATCATTTAAAACGTAGTTATAGAACTATTCCATACATAACAAAAAGAAACAATTTTTTAATCAATATATATAAAAGAAACAAACAAATAATAATAATAAAATAAAATAAATATTAAAAAATGTACATTTACTTATCTAAAAAAAAATTATATCACCTTTTCTTCTAAGAGAGTTTTACTCTTCTATTATTTTTTAAAAAATCATATTTAAATATTTATAAATAGAAATAAAATTACGGATTTGGTAATTACTATTATTGTTTTAAAGTATTACACAAACTTAATTATTTCTAATCAATGAAAATTTTTTTTTTTTTTTTTTATTAATATTTTTAAATTCATAAAAATAAGAGAGTAAATTAAAATTCTGTATTTCTTTTAACGGTTTAGAGGGCAACAATTCAAAATCAACAAAATAATCATCTGGAGCGCAATACTTTTCAAATAACTATTAAAAAAAAATATATTAATTATAAAGCATATATATATATATATAAATATATGCATAAATAATATTACATTAGTAAAAAAAGGAAACATCAGTAAAAGGAGGAATGTAAATATCCAAAAACAGATAGAAAAAATGACCCAACCCTTGGGTATTAATTTAACTTTTTCTTTTATTTCAGTACTATAAAATATTCCATCTACAAATTCGATTAAAGCAGAAAGTAAAATAGATGTTGCTATATATTTTATACTAATAGACCAAAACATAGAAATGTTTCCAATATATACATTCCCACTTATTATTCGTTGTAATTCTTTTCTTAAACTTTCAATATTTCCTAAATATAGTGTATATAGTATATCCTTAAAAAAAAATAAGGTAATAAATAATATAAAAAAGAAACATAATTATATTATATATTATGATAATCATCATTTACAATTATTTATTATTATAATTGCTACTTCTATTACCTTATAAGTAAGATTTTTATAAAAAAATTCCATTTCATTTTTATTTAGATGAACTTCAATTTTCAAAGCTAATAGAGCCACTATGGTACTTATTAAAAATATAATTAATCTACATAAGTATAAAACATAAATATGATAACTTAAATAATTGAATAAAACACTGACAATTATATTTAATATCCAAAAGGTTATATTAAATGATAAAACACCTATTAAAATTAAAAAAAAATAAAATAAATATAAATTAAAAAATTTAACATTATCTTTAATAATTTTGGAATATGTAAAATATACTTCTTAGTATAATATAAATTTTTTTTTTCTCTCATAATTTAAAATATGTATATGCAAATATTCATGATTTGAGAAATATATATATATTTTTTTTTAAATATAATTATTATATTGATATATATATTTTATTTACATATAGTTGTTAATGCTTTAAATTGAGCTTGTATATTATATAACCATCCTAAAATAACACAAATTGAAAGAGCAACAAAAACTCTACCATTTTCTGAAATAGTAAAAGTTAAAAACCAAATAACATTTTTAGAATCAGTATTAGATATAAAAAAGGAAGCTAAGAAAAAAAATATAGACAAAGTTAAAATAATAGTTCTTTTCTTTTTATTTTTGGAAAACTTAAAATCTTTTATAGTCATCACTAAAACTTCATATTGTATAGCCAAAGAAGCACATGATAGAACAGCATATGAACCATAGTATAGCATACATAAAGTTTTCTATATAATATATATTTAAAAAATTATTTGATAGCTTTTTCTTTTTTTTTTTTTATAAATTTTTTATGTTTGAAATTATCTATTAAAATTTTCTTATTAATATATATATATATATTTTTTTTTTTACTTCCATTTTCTTTAAATAAGTAAATCCAACAGGAAAAAGAACAAAAGAGCAATCTTTTCTTGAATATTCTAAAATATCAACAAAATTGGAATTTAAACTTTTCGAGATAAAACCAATAACAGCAACTAGGGGAAAAAAAAAAAAATATATATTGTTATTTATTCAAATTGTTTACTTTCTTTTTGACATTTAAAAAAACCTGCTGAAAAAAACATAAGTGCAGAAATTATGGAATTCCATATGGTAATAGCATATCCATCAAAAGCTAAATTTGTTCCTATTCTAAAAGATAAAATAAAGCAATTTATGTTAAAAAAATAAATAATATGATTATATTCCATATATATTTACCTAGATTTTGTTGCTAGAGATGAATAAATTCCGATTCCAATTGATAACTCATAAAGAGCAAAAGAAACACATTGAGACCATATTGATGAATAAGTATATATATAAGAAATTTCCCATGATTCTATAAACAAATAAATAAACAAATATAAATATATATATATATATATGCTTTCCCCTTTTTTTATTTCATTTTATTTGTTTGTTGATATAACTTAAAACGTGAGAATATGCCTGAGTCGCACCACTAAGATTAAACATAGTGGCAAACTGAGTAATAGATAAAAAACCTATTAACAAAAGAACAAGAGCTGAACAAAAGGCGAAATTAGTTAAACCAAACAACTGAAAAATTGTAACTAAAAAATTGCAAACAAATAAGAAAAATAATGTATCCTTATCTATATAAGATTCACTTCTAGAGAAAATATTAATATAAGAATTATTTTTATTTATGTTTAATAGAGAATTATATAACTCATTTTTCGGAAAAAATTTATTTTGATAAATTAAATAAGCTTTTCCTAAATTATTAGGTACACAAGAGGAGGTAGATTTTGAAAATAAACATAATGGTCTATACTTATGGCAACTTACAAAATCATTTTTAAAACTTGTGCAAAAATCAATTTCTACACTATTTAATTTCCATGGTAATTCTTTTTTAAAGGAGTTCACTAAATATATAAAATATTCTGCTGCTGTTCTATAACTATTTATATAACTATTTATTAAGCATGTTAATACCATTAGAAAACCAACAGAAGCAGATTGTTTCAATAATCTATAAAAGACGAAAGGAGCAGATGTTCTAACGAGTTGCCCTATATATAATTCAAATGATAAAATGGGATGGCAAACAAAGCTATAGCAAAGAATGTAAGGTAAAATAAAAATAACACCATGCCAGGTAGACATTAAAAACCATATTGTTTCAATATTACCTACACCTATAGCTATAGTCAATCCTAATAGAAATAAAGAAAATCTTTCTAACCAATAACCATTATTCAGTTGATTATTTAACCACTTCAATATTTTAACATTTACATTTTTTAATGTTTTGGGATTCTCAAATAAATCGCTTAATTGTGATATCTGCTCAGGTGTATATTGTAACTTTATTAGTTTTTCTAAGAAATTTTCATCTTTTTCATCAAAAGAATTTGTATCACTAAAACTATTTAGTTCTTTTATATCACATAATAAATTAGTACTTTTTACTTTTTCTTTAGTATCCCTTTTACAGGTTTTTCTTCTATTATGTGTTTCATTAATAGTTTTCATATTAATTTTACTTTCACTAAACAATTCTTTATATTTATTATGGAATAAAATACTTTGTTCTCTTTTTCTTATTTTATAGATATTTTCATTTAATATTTTTTTATCTAAATCATTATTACTTCCTTCTATCTGATATTCTTCAATATATCCATTATTATCACCAAAAAATTCACTCTTACGTATATTCTTTCTTATATTTGCATAAAAATCATTAAAATATCTTTTTTTTTTATATGTGTTTCTATTATTATATAAATTCAAAGCTTCATTATAAATATTTTCCTGTTCATATGTTCTTGCATATTTAGACTTTTTTATATAATCAGAGTAAGCATTTATGTTATTATAATTATGAATATTTGTACTTTTATAATAAGTATTACTTTCACTAAAATTAATAGACTCTTCATATAATACAGATCTCATTTTTTTTATTGATGTATTTTCTGACTTTAGCAACGTATTTTCATCTCCATTATATTTTACTATTTTTCCTCTATCTTCATTATCATTTCCATCTGAATAGACTTTAACTTTTTTTTTAAAATGACATTTCAAAATTTTTAACATATCGAAACATATATATATATTATTATTATTATTATTATTATTATTTAAATCTTCAAAATTATATATTTATATAAAATTATATATTTCATATATTTTAATCGGTGCAAATTTCTTCATATATATATATATGTATTATAATAATTATTATTATTTTTTTTAAATTTAGTTAATAGATTGAATTTATTGTACTTATTAGTGCACTATAATATGAAGGCTTCTTAAACTAAAAAGTAAACTCTCTTTTTCTTTTTTTGTTTTTTTTAGAGTATAACACCTTTTCAATGGTATTTTTAAAATCTTTAAAAATTATACTTTTATATTTTACTTGCGATTTTTCTGAGTAAAATTTTCATTTGTGCAATAATAAATGTGCTTATACTAAATATATTTGTTCAAATATTTCAATTTATTTTACATAAAAAATTTATTGTGAAATCATTTTATTGTATCATATCTTTGACTTTGTATAAAAAGAGAAAACATTTTTTTTTTTTTTGATATATTTATACACATTTAGATGTATGATTAAAAATATTTAGAAAAAATGAATATATTACATCCAATTATTAAAACAAGTATTTCAATGAAATATTAAGAAAATAAAAAAATGGTTATTTTGTCTAATTAAATAAAAAAAAAAACCTTCTTTTTTTTTGTTTATAAATATATCCTAATAACTATCTAATAGAAATAAAATAAAATTATATTCAAATAATTCTTCAAAATATTCAAAAATTGCAAAAAAAAAAAAAAACAATGGAAAGTATTTTTCTAGTTTGCACGCATATATATGTATTTTTTATTTTATTTTTTCTCCTTTATTACGGAAAGTGCATTATAAAATTTAATACAAAATAAAAATTTGATAAATTAAGAAAATACTTATACAAAATATAATAAAAAAAAAAAAAAAAAAAAATCTAAATAATTATTTAGTTAAAATAAAAATAAAGAATTGTGAATACATGAGTATAAAAGATTCAATCAAAATATATATAATGAAGAATAATTTATAAATTTCATTAAGATATTTTTCTTTTACTTATTCTCTTTTTTTTTGTTTTTTTGTTTTTTATTATTTTTAAATTTTAAGATAATATTTAAAAAAAAAAAATTCTAAAGTAATTTGAAAGATCTTTTAACCAAATATTATTCTTAATTTAAAAAATATAAATAAAAAGCTTAAGTCTTTTATTCTATAATTTATAAATGAAGTAAAATTAGAGTTCTAATTATATTCAAAAAAAAAAAAAAAAAGGGTTTAAAGAATTAATAATGATTAAAAAAAAAATAATTAAAAGGGCGAAATCAGCAAAAAAAAAAAAAAACTTATATATATTACATATGATTATTAACTAAGAGTATAACTAATTACCTTATTTATAATATTGTAGTTATCTTCATTCTTAATTTTTAAATTGTTATGATCTTTTTTCTGAGTAATATCATTATGAAATTCGTCACTGTAATCGCTTTCTTTTTCTTTGTCATCTATTATGTTTAAATCGTTTTTATTTAAAACAGATAAATACTTGTTTAAATTTTCAAAATTATCAATTAGGTCACCATTATATTTTAAATTAATGAAGTTGTTTTCAATGGAATAATAATCTTCTACCCTTTCATTATTAATAAAAGAATCTTCTCTTTCCTCTAAATAACAACTACCATCGTTTGATGAGCTGCTACTATGTTCTTTTTTTTTTAATAGATCATAATTAAATACACTACTTTTTATTATTTTATCATTAGTTTTTTTCAATTTTTTTTTAAATAAATCTTCTTTTTTTAAATGTATTTTATTATTTTTTTCTCCACTATTTTCATCATAATAATCTTTCTCCTCACTGTAATTATCATTTAATGTGCATACCTCATTTTCATAGCAACAATAATATTCTGATGTGAAATTATTTTCATTTACATTTTGATTTTTATTTTCTTTTTCTTTTTCTTTTTCTTCTTCTCTTTCTTGATTATCTTCTATATTTACGAAATGTTTTTCTAAAAACTGGCTTAATATTCCATCTATTTTAAATGAATTTTTATCATAAACAATTTTTGTTCTACATGAAGGGCAATTATCAATGGAATATTTTTGAATAGCTGTAGCTAAGCATCTCCAACAAAATGAATGAAAGCACGAATTTAATGTTACGGGATCATGAATTAAACATAAGCAAATTGGGCAAATATATTTTTCTATTGTAACAGATGAACTACTAAATTTTTGCATAAATTCATCTGATATAATATTGACTGATGAAATAAGTTTTGGTAACTCGTCTGACAAACACCAAGAATACAAGGATATAATGTCTGATATTCCTATATTTTGAAAAATATTGCTACAATGCTTCTTTTTTTTTTTTAATATTTTAATTAATCCAATGTAATTATATATAACATATGTCCTTATTATTTTACATTTGTTTGATAATAAACTTAATTGTACACAGAAATCGAAAAATTCTTTCGATACGTTTTTCTCTTTTAATATATTTAATAACTTATCAAAAGAAATATTCTTTTTATGTATCTTCATATCTTCATCTATCATTCCTACTGAAAAATTCTTTTCAATTTCCTTTTTTATATTCATTATTTCTTTAAATAAATTTTGAAAAGTTTGTTCTATTATTTTTAAATCATAATGTAATACATTTTCAAATTCTTCATTAAATTGTTTAGCTTTTTTTATATCTTTTTCATTTGTGCTATTATTAATATTCTTTATCAACTTTTTTAAAAGTTTATAATTTAAATAATGCATATTCGCATGATTATGCATTTCCCTCCTAATATTTTTTCCAAACTTCATTTTGATATTTTTTATTTATTTTATGTTTTTTTTTAATTTCTTCTTTTTTTATTGATATACTTCTTTACAATAATGTTTATATGTTCGTATATTAAATATATATATATATATTTAAGCTATTTCCTTTATATAATACAGAAAAAAACTAACAAAAAACTTTTTTTTTTTCTTCTCAATAAATCATTTTAAAAATATTTTATACTATTGTTTATATATATATGTAAACACGTATAAACTTTTTTATCATAACATGCATTTATAATAAGATAAAATATACAAATATAAAAAAACAAAAAAAACTAAAATATAAAAAAAAAAAAAAATTAAAAATAATCCTTATGATTATTTTAATTCCATTATGAATTAAAAAGAAATATAAATTTTATTTCAATTTTCATTCAATACTTTTTTAATTTAATTTTTTGCTTTTTTATTTTTTTTATATACCAAAATATGCAAAGTTTTTCGTTTTATTATTTATAATTTTAAATAATTTTTTTAGAAATTTACAACAAATATGTTATAATAATTAATTGTAAATTTAACAGAAATAAGAAAATCATTATTCCTTTTTTAAATATATGTTAAGTGAATAACTGTTTTAATTATAAATAAAGAATATAATAAATAACATAATAAAGTAATTCACATATTTTAATTTAAAAAATAAGTGAACAAAAGAAAAACTAAAATAACAATTAAATTTTATATATTTTCAGAAAAATATGTAAAATTAAAGTTTTCTATTTGCAAACAAAAAGAAAAAAAATAAACTCTATATTATGTATACAAATGTATTATACATAAAATATATGAATAGATATTTTTTGTTAAAGAAATGAAATATATTTGAATCTTGAGAAATATATTTTAAGATAAAGTGTAATACTATTTAATTTAAAAAAAAAAAATTATTAGAATTTTTAAGGGAATAATATTAATATAATTTTCTTTAAGACCCTTTTTTATACACAATTCAATTTTTACCAAAAAAAAAAAAAAAAAAAATGAAAATTTTACACAATTATGGTATTAAGTCTTAAAATATCCAAATTAATGTTCCAAGAAGAATTGAAAATTCAAATACTTCTATTTTTTCTTTTAAAGAATTTTTTTTTTATAATTAATAAATAAATCCTCTTCATTTATCACAATACATGTTAAAATACGTAAAAGTATATAGGAAAAAAAAAAAATAAATAAATATATTTATACGATAATTACATAATAAAAATAAAAGCATAAGATGCATATAAAGTATTAAGAAAAAGTTATATTTTTAGTTTTTTTTTTTTTTTTTAAAAAGACAAACAAAATTATTCATTAAATGCTTATAGCATTTTTAGGATTTTAATTAGTAATGAAATCCTTTTTTAAAATATTTTTTTTTACAAAAAAGTATAAAAGATTTATTTTTTAAAATTAGAAATATTATATAGCACAAATATATAATATAAATGAAATATATATAAATTTAAGTGAAACTCCTAGTTACAATATATATTATAATATAAATAAAAAAAATTAAATAAACAAAAAGTAAATGAATATAAAATATAGTACTGCATAA